>NC_092860.1:65324831-65347742 GCF_032062135.1 Pyxicephalus adspersus
GCTATACGATCGTTCGTAGATATCGTGCAGGATCGTTCGTCGTTCGTTTTCCAACGATAATAATTGGAAGTGTGTACGTAGCTTTACCCAAAAGAAGATGAAGCATTAAAGATTCAAACTGACCTGTAATAGACTGTAGATGCGCATAGAACAGGGAGCAGGTGTGCGCTAATTAATTGCTATGACCTCACCATTGACAGAGCTTAACTAGAGAGTAAAAAGTAAATTGCTTACTTGTAGGGTGCTGAATTCGCCAGCTGTCATTCAGCTGGTGACGTCTCATAAGCTGCCTAAAAAACTTGGAGCATTCCAGCTATGGTTAAAGGGACCCCTTGTGGGATACCATGTAGAATAATGTACCTGCCCTCCGGCTCAGTAATATAACGTATGAGGGAGAATTCAAAAAAGTCTTTAATCAGAATTGCAACCCCTGCACGCTTTTAAGATGGAGAGTTAGCCATATGAGCACCAGGGTATCCCCCCCCCCCCCCCCTCCCAAGGCTCTGCAGGGCAAATGTAATATATCCACTTAAGGATAAAAAGCACTACTGCACATTGAAAAAATACAGTGGGTATAATGTAAATGTAGAAATAACAATACATTCTAGCATGTCAGTACCACAAGAACAGGCTACAGCTGTCCTTGAGATAGTCCACAGAATACTAACAGTATTGCCATTTAAATATTTCCTGAGAAGGAAGAATCTACTGTAGCAAGTAAATTCAATAAAACAATTATAGTGCAATCACAGAAATCAGTTCTGTTGCAGTAGACACACACCATAAAACAGCAGGAGTGCAATCATAGAGTAAACAACATTAACCTTCTTAATCAAAAATCAAAGCAAAACAAGGACAAAAAAATAGGCAAACAGCTTCCATCATAGGAATAAAGGTAATAACCTAGGATTAACCTTGCTGTCCACTGTCCAGTGGAGCTGGAGGTGGAGGGGAGTGCCGAACTCTGTGCCTGGACTGTTTCCAAGATGTAGCTATCTGCCAAGATGGAGATGAAGGGGCCAAAGGATCCTCCTCTTCCCATCTGGGAACAGTACTGTAATTCCTAGGTCCCAGCAAAAAGCTTATAGATCTTCTGGGTAGCGCAGAACCGCCGACAACCTGCCACTGTGGCTGTTAGACTAAACGTAAAGCCCCATCTGTAAGGAATGCGGTTGTCCCGTAATAGGGCAAGGAGCGGTTGCAAGAGGCCTCGTTGTTGTGGGGTATGCCAGGATAAATACTGAAAGAGCTAAAGTGGGGCCCCATCAAACTCCAGATTGCGCATGTTGCGTGCTGCCGCCATTATTTCCTCTTTCAAGTCCGCATCTACAAGGTGGCATAGAACATCACGTGGTCTCGCAGCCGAGGCGGGTTGCCTCGAGGCCCGATATGCCATGGTAATGCCAATATCTTGTGAGGAGGGGCGCCCTAAGAGGCGGTTAAAGAAAGCTTGTAGCACTAGTTTCAAATCTGAATTTTGAGTAGCCTCAGGTAGACCACGGACAAAGGTGGCCTGCATCTGAAAATACTGTTGCCGGGAGAATCATTTCATCACTCATTTGTACAGATCCTTTCTTGCAAGGCTTTGAGGGGTCTGCTGATCTATGGGCTACAGAACTGGACCTTCATGGAGCTGTGCCACACAATGGGAGTGAGGGGCCCATGGGAGGAAAATCTTCAGTGCTAAACCGGGGGGGACCAGATCCCTGAGAGTCATTAAGAGGCCTGGGGTATCCCCTCCTTGGGAGAGGAGGCTGCATCAGGCCTAAATACAGCTGGGATGGTGACATCCATAGAAGTGCAGGGGACCCCAGGGGAGTGGGAAAGCCCCCCTGTGTGGTGTGCTTCTGGTGAGGAGGAACCCTCTGTAAATGGGGAAGAACTCACCCCTGTGCTGCCTGTAGATTCTGGGTCCTCTGATCTGTGATATGTGGATCCCACAGTATGATGTTGCAGGCTGGGAGCATCTGCTTCTTGTGGCATGCCTGGTCCCTCTGCACACCATGTGTGAGGAACTGGAGAAGAAGCCGGCGCCATGTTGGAATCCTGTGAGGCTGCAGGAGCTTCATGAATATAAGCCCTTATCGAGGGCTGAGAGGTAGGGAGCTGCTGTGATGGGGTAGGGGGAAACTTCCTTGTCTTAGCCCGCTTCACTCTGCCCATCCTTTAGATGAAAAATCAGCCATGCAGTCTCATGCACCTATTCTCAGAGGCCACAAAGCCACCCCCGACCAAATATCTGTATTTTTAAAGAGAAATACAGAAAATTTTCTGGCTTTTTTGATAGATAGCAAGAGGTAAAAAAATTAAATACCTGTATTTTTTTAAGAGAAATACAGAAAATGTTCTGGCTTTTTAGATAGCAAGAGGTATCAGAATTAAATATCTGTAATTTTTAGAGAGAAATACAGAATTTTTTTCTGCCTTTTTTAATACATAGCAAGATGTTTCAGAAGTAATATCTGTATTTTTTGGAGATAAATACAGAAATGTTTATGCCTTTTTTGACAGATAGCAAGTGGTATAAAAATTCAATCTCTGTATTTTGTTAAGACAAATACGAAAAATTTTCTGGATTTTTGATAGCAAGAGGTATCAGAAGTAAATTTTTGGAAGAAATACAGAAATTTTTCTGCCCTTTTGATAGATAGCAACATGTATCAGAATTACATATTTGTATTTTTTTTTAGAGAAATACAAACATTTTTCTACCTTTTTTGATAGATAGCAAGATGTATCAGAATTAAGTATCCCTATTTTTTTGAGAGAAATACAGACATTTTTATGGCTTTTTTGATAGATAGCAAGAGGTATCAGAATTAAATATCTGTAATTTTTGGGAAGAAATACAGATTTTTTTTTGCCTTTTTTAATAGATAGCAAGAGGTATCAGAAATAAATATCTGTAATTTTTGGAGAGAAATACAGAATTTTTTCTGCCTTTTTGGATAGATTGAAAGTGGTATTTTTTAGGGAAAAAAACATTTTTTTTCTGTTTTTTTTGATATATAGCAGGAGGTATCATAGTTAAATATCTGTAATTTTTTGAGAGAAATACAGACTTTTTTCTGACGTTTTAGATACATAGCAAGCGGTATCAGAATTAAATATCTGTTTTTTAGAAAGAAATACAGAATTTTTTCTGTTTTTTTTTTTTTATAGATAGCAAGAAGTATCAGTATTAATTAAATATCTGTATTCTTTCTTTGAGAGAAATACAGAAAATGTTATGACTTTTTTGATATATAGCCAGTGCTATCAGAATTAAATATCTGTATTTTTTGGAGAGAAATACAAAACTGTTTATGCCTTTTTTGATAGATAGATAGAAAGAGGTATCAGAAATAAATATCTGAATATTTTGGTAAAGAAATACAGAAATTTTTCTACTTTTTTTGATAAATAGCAAGTGGTATCAGAATTAAATATCTGTAATTTTTGGAGAGAAAACAGAAATTTTTCTGCCTTTTTAGATAGATAGCAAGTGGTATCACAATTAAATATCTGTTTTTTTAGAGAGAAATACAGATTTTTTTCTGTTTTTTTTTTATATAGATAACAAGAAGTTTCAGAATTAAATATCTGTATTTTTTTCAGAGATATACAGAAATGTTTATGCCTTTTTTGATAGAAAGCAAGAGGTGTCAGAATTAGATAACTGTATTTCTTGGAGAGAAATACAGAAATGTTTCTGCCTTTTTTGATATATAGCAAGAGATATCATAATTAAATGTCTGTATTTTTTAGAGAGAAATACAGAACGTTTTCTGCATTTTTGATAGATAGCAAGTGCTATCAGAATTCAATATCTGTAATTTTTTGGGGGACATGCAGAAATTTTTCTGGCTTTTTTGATAAATAGCAAGAGGTATCAGAATTACAGAATTAGAATACAGAAATGTGTCTACCTTTTTTAATAGATAGCAAGTGGGATCATAATAAAATATCTGTATTTTTTGTAAAAAAATAAAGAAATTTTTCTGGCTTTTTTTATAGATAGCAAGATGTATCAGAATCAGGTATCTGTATTTTTTTGAGAGAAATACAGAAAATTTTCTGGCTTTTTTGATAGATAGCAAGAGGTATCAGAATTAAATATCTGTATTTTTTGGAAAAAAATACAGAATTTTTTAGCCTTTTTATGATAGATAGCAAGAGGGAACAGGATTAAATATCTGTATTTTTAGAGAGAAATACGGAGGTTTTTCTGCCCTTTAGGATAGATAGAAAGTGGTATCAGAATTAAATATCTGTTTTTTAGGGAAAAAAACATATTTTTCTGTCTTTTTTGATAGATAGCAAGAGGTATCAGAATTAAATATCTGTAATTTTTGGAGAGAAATACAGACATTTTTCTGACGTTTTGGATAGATAAATGTGGTATCAGAATTAAATATCTGATTTTTAGAGAAAAAAACATATTTTTCTGTTTTTTTTTTTTTTTTTGATAGCAAGAGTTATCAGAAATAAATATCTGTAATTTTTGCAGAGATATACAGACATTTTTCTGACGTTCCAGGATAGATAGCAAGTGGTATTAGAATTAAATATCTGTTTTTAAGAGATAAATACAGAACTTTGTCTGTTTTTTTTGATAGATAGTAAGAGGTATCAGAATTAAATATCTGTAATTTTTGGAGGGAAATACAGACATTTTTCTGCCTTTGTGGATAGATAGCAAGTGGTATCAGAATTAAATATCTATTTTTTAGAGAAATACTGAAATATTTCTGCTTTTTTTGATAGATAGCAAGAGATATTAGATTTAAATATCTGTATTTTTTGGAAAGAAATAAAGACATTTTTCAGCCATTTTTGATAGATAGAGGTATCAGAATTAAATATCTGAATTTTTTGGAAAGAAATGCAGAACATTTTCTGCCATTTTTGATAGACAGCAAGTGGTATCAGAATGAAATATCTGTATTTTTTGAGAAATACAGAAATGATTCTGCCTTTTTTGATCGATAGGAAGTGGTATCAGAATTAAATATCAGTATTTTTTTGAGAGAAATACAGAAATGTTTCTGCCTTTTTCTGATAGAAAGCAAGAAGTATCAAAATTAAATATCTGTATTTTTTGAGAGAAATACAGAAATTTTTCTGTTTTTTGATAGCAGGAGGTGAGTAGCCAGGATAGCGGGATATCAGAATTAAATATCAGTATTTTTTTGAGAGAAATACAGAAATGTTTCTGCCTTTTTCTGATAGAAAGCAAGAAGTACCAAAATTAAATATCTGTATTTTTTGGAGAGAAATACAGAAATTGTTCTGCCTTTTTTGGATAGATAGCAAGAGGTATCAAAAATAAATAACTGTATTTTTTGGAGAGAAATACAGAAATGTTTCTGCTTTTTTTGATATATAGCTACAGATATCAGAATTAAATATATGTATTTTTTGGAGAGAAATACAGAATTTTTTTTGCCTTTTTTGGTAGATAGCAAGAGGTGTCAGTAATTAATTATCTGTACTTTTTGGAGAGAAATACAGAAATTTTTCTACGAGATAGCAAGTGGTATCATAATAAAATATCTGTATTTTTGTAGAAAAATACAGACATTTTTCTGCCTTTTTTGATAGATAGCAATGGAAGGGCCTGAGACACTCCATTTTGTTTCTTATTCTAGTTTTTAGTTATGAGAGCTTAGTTTTGGGAACTAAATGTATTCCTTGGTTGTTTAGACTATATGTGTATAAACCTGCCAAGATGAGTGTCCTTGTTAATTCTGCTAAACTCAGATAATTGTCGATTGTTTATGAATAACAAGATGTTTTGTAGGTGTCTGAAATTATGTCGCTAAACAGTTTCATTTTAGAATACATATATTAGTGATTTTCCATTCCATTCTAATAAATGAGCATGCGCTATGGCATATTGTTATGATATATAAACTAGATGTTTGTTATAATAAAGTTGAAGATTGTTTGATACCATACAAGTGTATGCGTCGTTGACCAATTCTTCCCAGGCGCCTGTTCTGATGCACTGAAAGACACTGGGATGGTGAGAGATCTGAGAGGAATAGAGCCAAGAACCTTTCCTAGGGTGACCTAGGGTGATAGGCCACGCCTATCACCCTAGGTCATCCCACCACTCTGCACACCTCACATAATGTTTTAGCCTTACTGAAAAACATGCACACACAGAATATGTCAGCACAAAGACTGAGTGGATATGAAGTTTTGTTGTTATCCAACCCCCAACTTCATATTAAATACTCAGCACCCACATTTGGTCCAATGGCTATACTAAATACCCTACTTGGATATAAAGGAGAGCAGGATGATTTGCCTCTTCCTCACGAGTGTACTGAACTCATACTTGAACACACCTCACCTAGACCTGACTTACAGTCCACACCCATTGAAGGAGCTCCTGATATTTTTGTGGATGGATCCTGTTTCCGCCCCAATGACAACACTTATCATGCGGGATATGCTGTAGTTCAACTCCCTGATGTTATTTTGGAATCAAATCCTATACCTTTTCAGTCAGCCCAAGCAGCTGAACTGATTGGCCTCCCTAGAGCTTATTGTCTTTTTGAGGGAAGAGATGGGAATATATACACTGATTCTAAATATGCCTTTGGAGTTATACATGATCATGGGGTAATCTGGCAGAGGAGAGGTTTCATAGCTGCAGATGGGAAGCAAATCTCACATTCCACCCTAGTACATGATCTTCCAGCCGCCATCCAATTACCAAGCAAAGTTGCTATCGTCCATTGTAAAGCACATACTGGCCTTCAAATGGACATAGCTAGGGTATGCCCTAGCTGATAAGTCAGCAAAGGAGGCTGCTGTTAGGGAGGCTGCAACAGTTTAAATGCCCTCCCTAGTTTCAGAAATTACCCTTACTGACAATTTATTGCTAAGTCTCCAGGAATTGGCAACAAGTAGTGACAAGTTAGAATGGCAGTCGGTAGGTGCAGTACAAAATCCTGATACGGGTCTTATCTGCAAAGAGGCGAAACCATGTCTTCCAGTTGCAAACGCCCCAATTTTAATTGCACAATATCATGGCCTTGTCCATAGGGGAGCACAGGCAACCACTGACCTCATTAGGAGAGATTTTCTTCATACCAAGCCTTAGATCAAAGGTACAGTCCTATATTTAACAATGTATTATATGTCTCAGAAACAACCCAAATAACTCAAAGAAAGCCCAACATCAGCATCTGAGTTACCCGACTTCACCATTCACTTATTTACAAATTGACTTTACCCATATTCCAAAGAAAGGAAATAAACAGGAGTATGCTCTTGTAATTGTGGATATGTTCCCTAGATGGCCAGAGGTTTTTTCCTACTACCAATGAAACCACACAAATTGTGGTAAAGATTTTGTTGCAAGAGATCACCCCCAGATGGGGATGTCCGGTCCAAATCAACTCAGACAATGGCCTAGCTTTTGCGTCCAGGGTATGTAAGGAGCTTTCCAAAGCCCTAAGGATTGACTGGAATTTCCACCTCCCCTACCACCCTCAGGGGTTCAGGGGTAGTAGAAGAGATGAATAGAACAATTAAGGAAAAATAAAGGAAAATGACTGGAGGTACGTTTACAAATTGGAAAAAGTTTTGCCTGTAGCCTTAGCAGAGATTAGGATGCAGCCTAATAAGAATACTGAAATCCCTAAAGAGTGCCCTATCACAGGCTGAAGATGTTACGCTCACAGGATTCTGGGAGTGTGCCTTGCCTATTGACGATTTGTAACTTGTGTATATTCCTGCCTATATGGCTTATAACTACATGCATCTATAACCCAGAAGAGATACCTTTTCTGTGTGGCACACAGAGGAACAGGTCAAGAGTAAAAAGGACCTTTTAAGCTGAACTATCAGTCCATTTGGAAGATATTAGTATTGTGAAACTAATGGGAGCTCTAAATGTTAGTTCTATGTGTTTGCAGAACCCTCTTAACCAAAGGCATGTTACACACACATGTTTAATAGCAGTGGCCACTCCACAGAGCATAATAGCACAGCTGTGGTATAGCAAACAACAGTATCCCAAATTCACATTACCCTCCCCCATATACTACTATTGTGGGGAATGTCATATCCGGAAGCCAAAGGATAAGATTATGGTAAGCACTGGTAATGTCACAGCAGCCCACAATTGTTTTAGTTTTGGTCGAGTGTTCCCAAACCTCTATTGGATGAATGGCTCTCCAGGAAATAATGTTGGATAAGCTAATGTCAAAGCATACTTGCAAGATACATATATTAGTACTGGAAAGTATAATGGTATAGGCATGAAGGTACCACAATGTAATGTTACTAATAAAATGAGCTGTAATGCCACCCATCCAGTGCCTGACGTAAATGAGGATATTGGACTACCCACTGGGTGGTTCCTATCCTGTGGTAATATTACTTTCAATTATATCCCTGGTAATGTTACTGGAGGTCCTTGTACCTTTTCTAGACTTACAGTAGCACTCCCAAGAGAGAAACCTACAAGGGATAATCAGAGAGGGAAAAGATCAATTGCCAAACAATTGTCTCCTGATTGTACCTCTGGGTTGCCCCTAGTAAGTGCTTCTGAGTACATCAGCCTAGGAGCATCTATTGTAGGAGTCCCAGGTTTGGCTATATATAATACTCGCACTATAAATTCTATTGCATGTGATTTAGCTAAATCTCTGAATCATACCTCCACTGCTCTAGCCTATATACTGTTAGATCTACAAGGTTTGAGAGGAGCAGTGTCAGAGAATAGATTTGCTGTAGATTATCTATTGCTTAAGCATAATCTAGGATGCCAGAGTTTTAAGGGTATGTGTTGTTTCAACCTATCAGATCATTCAAAGTCCATAGAGGAAGAAATACAGGCATTACAAGAAATTGTACAAGGTATTAAACAAGATGTGGGATCATCCTCATGGTGGGATTGGTTTCTGAGCTGGTTACCTGATATTAGCTGGTTGAAAACGCTCTTTATGTATGGAATTATTATAATCGTCTGTCTAATCTTGCTATGTTGCTGTATTCAATGCATTCCCTCCTTATTGCAAGCATTTCAGGCATTTTGCCCTAAAACAAGGGACGTTGGACATGAGTATATTGAATACCTACGGATGAATCATAGGAGGTAAAGTCATATTCATGACTTAAGAGGGGATTGAAAGGGCCTGAGACACTCCATTTTGTTTCTTATTCTAGTTTTTAGTTATGAGAGCTTAGTTAAGGGAACTAGATGTATTCCTTGGTTGTTTAGACTATATGTGTATAAACCTGATGTTCTGCCAAGATGAGTGTCCTTGTTAATTCTGCTAAACTCAGATAATGTCGATTGTTTATGAATAACAAGATGTTTTGTAGGTGTCTGAAATTATGTCGCTAAACAGTTTCATTTTAGAATACATATATTAGTGATTTTCCATTCGATTCTAATAAATGAGCATGCGCTATGGCATATTGATATGATATATAAACTAGATGTTATAATAAAGTTGAAGATTGCTTGATACCATACGAGTGTATGCATCGTTGACCAATTCTTCCCAGGCGCCTGTTCTGATGAACTGAGAGACACTGGGATGGTGAGAGATCTGAGAGGAATAGAGCCAAGAACCTTTCAAGGAAGATGTATTCGAATTAAGTATCTGTATTTTTTAGAGAGAAATACAGAAATTTTTCTGTCTTTTTTTTTGTTTTTTTAACATTCTTTATTTTTATTTTGAAAAAACAAACAAACACAATAAACAACAAAAACAAGGACAAGACAGTCATAGGGCAATACAGAACAGGGAAAGGGTAACTATGGGAAACAAAGACTGTTATGTTACACATTCCACATAATATCAAAAACAAAAAAAAATAACTTGTGGTGCAGTTACAGACACATCATCATCGTTAGACAACCGAAATACAAAGGGGAGAGAAAAGATTAGGTGCGAGGAAAACAAATATATAAACACGTCACAAAATACTCCCAACCCTTCTCTCTTCAGCCAGAGAGACTCGGATCCAGGTGGCGCTTGAACTCCACCTGGATCATGCACTCCATTGGTATCTGTGACACTGCTCCCTCTTGGTTTGCTTCTTATCTGTCTGACCGCTCCTTTCAAGTTTCTTTCAATGGTAACTCCTCCTCACCCACTCTCCTCCTTGTTTTTTCAATCCCTATTTAATGTACAGCGCTGCGTAATATGTTGGCGCTATATAAATCCTGTTTATTAATAATAATAATAATAATAATAATAACTCCCGGGTGTCTCGGTAGTAAATCCAGCTACCCCACATCACATTAAATTTCTCTTGCGTACCACTTAAGCTCGCAGTCAGGTCCTCCATGAGCATCATATCATCAACCCTGTGAAGCCACATGCCCACAGTGGGAACCGACGCTGTCTTCCACAACATAGGAATACAGGCGTTCGCTGCCACTATAGGATGTCTGAGAATAGACTTCCTGTAGCTCTTATCCGGAATAGTGTTATGGTGCAAAAGGAAAAACCCGGGATCCCCTGGGACATTGTGAGTGGTAACCTTCTGCATGAGTGCTCTCACCTGTTCCCAGTAGGGGCCCAGTAGCGGGCAGGACCAAAAAATGCAACATGGTGCCCTTTTCCCGATTACACCGCCAACATCTGTCTGGGATGTCAGGGAAAAAGCTATGTAGCCGCTCTGGGGTCCTATACCACCGAGAGAGGATCTTAAAACGCAGTTCCTGATACTCGTAGAGGACCGGTGAACTGCAGAAAGGATCTTGCATTTCTGCTCTGGTCCCAGAGTATACCCCAGTTCAGCCTCCCATGCCCGTAGATATGAGGGGGGAAAATTCTCTGGAGTCTGGTTAAGCACAGCATAAAGGTAAGACAGAGAGTGTCTAAGAGAGCCACTTCCTGTACAGACCGTCTCAAAACTCGTTTTCACTCGGTTATTGCAATAGTCGGGGGGAAGAGACCGTAAATAGTGGGACAGCTGAAGTGACCTCCAAAAATCAAAGTTAAAGTCTCCTAACCTATCTACCAATGCCTCCATCGAAACCCACTGCCCTTGGTGGATAAAATGTTCTGCTCCATGGAGCGCCATCAAAGGTATCGGCGCGAAAGATTGTTCCACCCTTATCCATTGTTTGAACTCCCCATATCAGAACCAGTCCAAAATTCGGACCATTTGGGTTGCCATGTAGTATAGAGAAAAATTGGGGACGCCCAGACCCCCTCCACTCTTGCTCCTGAATAACAGACCCCTGCTAAGCCTGTGGCCCTTTTTGCCCCAAATAAAGTGGAATACGTTAGTGTGTAATGATTTAAAGAATGAGGCCGACAAAGAAATTGGCAGAGCCTGAAGAAGATACAGAATCCATGGCAGGACGTTCATTTTCACTGCCTGTATGCGAGTGAGAATGGGAGCGAAATTTAGAGCATAGAGCTGAGATAGGTCCGCTGGAATCCGAGTCCCCAGGTACTGAATTGCCTTATCTTCCCATTTAAAAGAGATGGATGGAATGAGATGAGATCGAAAGGTCTGAGGCATAGAAATACTCAGGGCCGCAGATTTAGAGTAGTTGATTTTAAAGTTCGACACCACCCTGTATTTCTGTATCGTTTGGATAAGGTTCGGTAGAGATGTAAGAGGGTTAGTGCTGATAAAAATAAGGTCATCTGCACAGGCTGCCACCTTATGTTCACATCCATTTAGCCTAAGGCCCTGGATATCTGGATTGGAACGTTTTGCTGACAATAGGGGCTCCAGAGACAAAATAAAAATAAGCGGGGGCAGAGGGCAGCCCTGTCTAGTGCCGTTAGAAATGGTAAAGGGTGAGGACACTTCTCCGTTCACCTTGACCGATGCAGAAGGGGATGAGTATAAAGCCTGGATCCAGGTCATCATCTTACTCCCCATGCCCATGGTACGGAGCGTGGCCAGCATAAAGTACCAATCCACTCTTTAAAAGGCTTTTTCTGCATCGGTTGAGAGCAACAACGAAGATCTATCAGAAGAAGCCGCCGTGTGAATCAATGAAATGGCTCTTAAAGTGTTATCTCGGGCTTCCCTGAAAGGCAAAAACCCCACTTGATCTATGTGGATAAGAGCATAAATGTGTCTTTGTAGTCTGTTGGCTAGAATTTTGGTAAACAATTTAAGATCCTGTAGAGCCTGTAGCTGCTACATGCTGAAGGGTCTTTATCTGCTTTGGAAATTACAGTGACTAAAGCTCTTAAGGAATCTAGTGGAAGAGAGCTCCCATTCGTCAATGAACTGAAGGCAGCTACAAAGTGAGGGGCCAGGTCCTCAGCGAACTTCTTGTAGTAAGGGAGTGAGAAGCCATCCGGTCCTGGTGCCTTCCCTGACTTAGTTTGCTTTATAGCCGCCTGGAATTCCGCAACAGATATCGGGGCTTCCATATCCTGACGTGCCGAATCAGACAGGCATGGTAAATCAACTCCCTCCAAATAGTGCTGTACTTTCCCCAAATGGGAGTTGCGTGCTGCACTCGACTGATCGGGCGGTTTTAGATTGTATAGAGAGGCATAATAATCTCTGAATTTTTCGGCTATCTCTTTCACCCGGTACACCTTTCCCCCAGAATCAGTAGCTAAAAAAGGTACATGTGTGCGGGCCCTTAAGCCTCTGAGGGCTCTTGCCAGTAGCCGCCCACATTTATCCCCATGTTCATAATAGGTTCTTCGGCAGTTGACCAGGGCTGCCCTCGCTTTACCAAGACAGAGAGAGGCTAATTTCTGATGTAGAAGAGCCAACTCCGAGCCTAACTGTTTGTCCAAGGAGCGCTTATGAAGGAGCTATAACTCCTGCAGGCGTTTTATAGTGGAGGCAAATTCAGCCTGTCTTTCCTTCTTCAATCTGGCCCTGCGTTTTATGAGAATTACCCTAATTACAGCCTTGTGTGCTTCCCAGATCACAGTGGGGGAGCACTCAGGAGCAACATTCAGGGTAAAGTAACTCCTCATTTCAGAGGTCAGCTCCGCAGTAACCACAGGGTCAGCCAGGAGTGCTTCATTTAATGTCCAGTGCCAAGACTTGTGGGAAGTGAATGCTAAATGTAGCGTGAAAATCACTGGTGCATGATCGGAGAACGCAATGTTCCCAATCTTGCAATCCACAACCTGCATCAGATCCCCCTGCTTAAGCCAAAAATGATCAATGCAAGAATACATCCGGAGCGGGTTTGAATAGAAGGTGTAATCTCTTCCAGTTGGATTTAAGATCCGCCACACGTCAACCAATTGATGTTGGTGCAAACAGTGTTTCAATTGAGCAGAAAGATGCCGCACCGGATGTATCCAGGTCACGATCAGGGGCAAAGTTAAAGTCGCCTCCACATAGCAGCAGACCCTCGGCAAACTCATCAAGCTTTTCAAGCATCCCATTCATAAATTGTTTGTGGTGCACTTGGGGGGCATAAATAGAGGCAAAGGTTACCAGGCGTTCCTCCAGAATTCCCTTGAAAAACAGCACTCTGCCCTCACGATCCCTGTATATGTCAATAAAATGCCAATGTACTGATCCTGAGATCAAGAGGGAAGTACCCCCAGATCTAGAGTCCACGGAGCCACAATGGTAACGGGTGGAAATTTCCTATTAAATAACCTGGGAATCTTGCCATGTTTAAAATGAGTTTCCTGGAGCAGTGCCACCTAGACCCGCAGCCTCGCCAATTCAGCCAGCAGTGCTGAACGTTTCTTCGGGATATTCAGTCCCTTGACATTGAATGTTGCTAACTTAATACGGTCCATATCAAAAACAATAAATCACCACAATAAATATCAGGTATCAGCTATATCTCAGAGGTCTGTGGATGTGCAACCCGGTATTCGGGGTTGGGGGTGGGTAGGAGGTAACTAGGGACGGGATAGGGGTCAAACACAGGGGAGGGCGGGGAGGGGGGGACCAGGTGAGGTGAGGTTAAGGGGTGGGGGAGGACAACCAAGTAACTAAGTCCCAAAGTTCGGAAGGCACCAAAAGGTGTAAAGGCTTAGACAACCTGAGAGGCCGAAGTGGGGGAGTAATAAAAACTCTACGACGGCATGGGTGGGGGCCCCCAGCCCTCCCCCCACACCCGGCCTAGTTAAAACCGAACAACTTATAGCTGGTAGTAGTAACACCACATCAGCCATGTCATATACAACAATACTGGAGGCATATGAAAAGGGTCAAAGTGCATACAAGTAAACAAAAATAACTGGGAATCTACCGTATTTTTCGGCGTATAAGACGCTCCAGCCTATAAGACGCACCCAATTTTAAACGAGAAAAACCTAGAAAAAAAAGATTCTGAACAAAATACTAAAAAATCACTCTGTGTCAATGTATCGCCTTCTAATCACTCTGTGTCAATGTATCCCCTTCTAATCACTCTGACACAGAGTGATCAGAAGGGGATACATTGACACAGAGTGATTAGAAGGGGATACATTGACACAATGTATCCCCTTCTGATCACCCTGTGCCAAAAAATCATACTCACCCGATACCGCGATCCCGCGATGCTGTGGGCTTCTTCTTCTCCTCGCTCTCCTCCTGGCTGCAGCGCGTGTCCCCTCCTCCTCTGAGCGAGGAGAAGCCGACACGCATACCCCAGCGATCCCATAAGCAGGCTGGATCAGCCTGCTTACTGGATCGCGAGGGCACGTGTGCCGGCTTCTCCTCGCTCAGAGGAGGAGGAGACATGCGCTGCAGCCGGGAGGAGAGCGAGGAGAAGAAGCACGCAGCATCGCGGGATCGCGGTATCGGATGAGTATGATTTTTTTTTATTATATTTAACATGTATTCGGTGTATAAGACGCACCCACTTTTCCCCCCCAGTTTTGGGGAAGAAAAAGTGCGTCTTATAGGCCGAAAAATACGGTATTCAACAGACTCATAAACGAGGTAAACAGTAACCTAATGCTAGGCATAACATGGAACTTTAAAGTAGCAGCAGGGTACACAATTCACCGGAGAATGGCCTAACAAATAGCCTGCAAAACAGGCAGATATTATATATAATTACCCCGACCCATCCCCTGAAGGGGTGGGTCGAATTTCCCTTGAAGGCCACAGGATTACAGTAGTGCAAAACTTCAGAGGTAAAGTTCTTGAGGCGAGGACCATAGGTGGAGTAGGACCAGTCCTTCTGAAAACCCAGATCAGGTAAGACCATCTTGATGAGGTGGAGCACGGCGTCGCCGGGTTCTGCCAGTCTGTGTGTGCCATTGGGAGGCCGGAGTTGGTGGCAGGGGTTTCAGCATCGTCGGCCAAACAGGAATAGAGGTGGAAGGCAGGTCAAGCGTCGCCAAGAAGGACGGTAGGTCAGTTTCAGATCGAAAAATCGCTGTCTTTCCTTCCTTGTGTGCGGTTAGTTGAAAAGGAAAGCCCCATTGATACGGAATTTCCCGTTGCCTTAGAGCTAATAAAACTGGCCGCAAAGCCCTGCGTAACAGGAGTGTATGGTGGGAAAGATCCTGTAACAGTTGTATCTCACATCCTTGAAACTGGAGGGGTTCCTGTTGTCTCGCCGCTTTCATTATGGCTTCTTAAACTGCAAAGGAATGAACCCTGCAAATAAAATCTGGAGGGATCAGGGTTCTTAGGGCCCAGAGCTCGGTGGATGCGGTCTACTTCTGTCCCCCTTTCTGTCTTTTTTGATAGATAGCAAGAGGTATCAGAATTAAATATCTGTATTTTTTGTAAAGAAATACAGATTTTTTTTGTCTTTTTATGATAGATAGGAAGAGGTGTCCGGATTAAATATCTATTTTTAGAGCGAAATACAGAGGATTTTCTGCCCTTTAGGATAGATAGAAAGTGGTATCAGAATTAAATCTTTTTTTTTAGAAAAAAAAACACATTTTCCTGGCCTTTTTGATAGATAGCAAGAGGTATCAGAATTAAATATCTGTAATTTTTGGAGAGAAATACAGACATTTTTCTAACATTTTGGATAGATAGAAAGTGGTATCAGAATTAAAAAATCTGTTTTTAGAGAAAAAAACATACTTTTTTTGGCTTTTTGATAGATAGCAAGAGGTATCAGAATTAAATATCTGTCATTTTTGCAGAGAAATACAGAAATTATTCTGACGTTTTGGATAGATAGCAAGTGGTATTAGAATTAAGTATCTGTATTTTTTTTTTGAGAGAAATACAGAAATTTTTCTGGCTTTTTTGATAGATAGCAAGAGGTATCAGAATTAAATATCTGTATTTTTTGTAAAGAAATACAGAATTTTTTTGTCTTTTTATGATAGATAGCAAGAGGTGTTCGGATTAAATATCTGTATTTTTAGAGAGAAATACAGGGGATTTTCTGCCCTTTAGGATAGATAGAATGTGGTAACAGAATTAAATCTTTTTTTTAGAGAAAAATACAGACATTTTTCTGACATTTTGGATAGATAGAAAGTGGTATCAGAATTAAATATCTGTAATTTTTGCAGAGAAAAACAGACATGTTTCTGACGTTTTGGATAGATAGCAAATGGTATCAGAATTAAATATCTGTTTTTTAGAGAGAAATACAGAAATTTTTCTGCCTTTTTTGATAGATAGCAAGAGGTATCAGAATTAAATATCTTTAATTTTTGGAAGGAAATACAGCCATTTTTTGTGCCTTTGTGGATAAATAGCAAGTGGTATCATAATTAAATATCTATTTTTTAGAGAAAAATACAGAAATATTTCTGCCTTTTTGATATATAGCAAGAAATATAAGAATTAAATATCTGTATTTTTTGGAGAGAAATACAAATTTTTTTTGCCTTTTTAGATAGATAGCAAAAGGTATCAGAATTAAATATCTGTAATTTTTGTAGAGAAATACAGAAGTTTTTCTGTCTTTTGTGATAGATAGCAAGTGCTATCAGAATTAAATATCTATATTTTTTGGAGAGAAATACAGAAATTTTTATTCCTTTTTTGATATATAGCAAGAAGTATCAGAGTTAAATAACTGTAATGTTTGGAGGGAAATACAAACATTTTTACTGCCTTTGTGGATAAATAGCATTTTTTTTTAGAGAAGTACAGAAATGTTTCTGCCTTTTTTGATAGATAGCAAGAGGTATCATAATTAAATATCTTTATTTTTTGGAAAGAAATACAGAAATTTTTCTGCCTTTTTGGATAGAGAATTAAATATCTGTGTTTTTTATTTGGAGAGAAATACAAATTTGGTTTGCCTTTTTTGATAGATAGCAAGAATTATCAGAATTAAATATCTGTTTATCTGTTTATGCCTTTTTTAATACATAGCAAGAGGTATAAAAATTAAATAACTAATTTTTAGAGAGAAATACTGAAATTTTTCTACCTTTTTTGATAGATAGCAAGTGGTATAAGAAATAACTATCTGTATTTTTTGGAAAGAAATACAGAAATTTCTCTGCCTTTTTGGGTAGATAGCAAGTGGTATCAGAATTAAATATCTGTTAATTAAAGAGAAATACAGACATTTTTCCAGCTTTTTTGATCGATAGCAAGAGGTATCAGAATAAAATATCTTTAATTTTTGGAGAGAAATATAGAAATTTTTCTTTTTTTTATATGGATAGCAAGAATTATCAGAAATAAATATCTGTGTTTTTTTGAGGGAAATACAGAAATATTTCTGCCTTTTTTGATATATAGCAATAGATATCATAATTAAATATCTGTATTTTTTGGCGAGAAATACTGAATTTTATTTGCCTTTTTTGATAGATAGCAAGAGGTGTCAGGATTAAATATCTGTACTTTTTGGAGAGAAATACAGAAGTTTTTCTGCATTTTTTGATGGATAGCAAGTGCTATCAGAATTAAATATCTGTATTTTTTGGAGAGACATACAGAAATTTTACTGCCTTTTTTGGTAGCAAGAGGTATCAGAATTAGAGATGAGCGAATCGAAGCTAACGAAGTGGAATTTAATCCGAATTTCAGGAAAAAAATGATTCGCAAAGAACCTGAATTTCCTTTGCGATTCGTTGAAACGAATCGCAATTTTTTCTAAAATAGGGGCTACACGTGTGAGGACATGGGGCAAGGAACTCTGGGAAGGCGGGATGACCCATAATGCCATGCATGCAGCCAATCAGCAGCCAGCCATGTGATGTCACACCCCTTGTGCTAAAAATTTTTTAAAAATTATTTATAAGTGCAGGGAAAGGATAGGGAGGAATCATTTCACAGCATCTTAGTGCAGGGAGAGACGTCAGAAGGCACTGGGGAAAGTGCTAGAAAAGCGATTTAAGTGCAGGGAAAGAATATTTGGGGATCCAAATAGTCATTATACAGTTCTGTCATTCCATCAACGCACGTGTATATTTGACGTGATATATATATATAAAAAATAAAATACAAATATATTCCCAGTTCACTTCTGCAGTTATACATGGTAAAAGCATTTAGTGACGTATTTGAGTACAAAAAGAAAAATATATACTCAGTTCCCTGTTGCAGTTATTGGTGCAAAATGCGTTTTTTGGCCTATTTCTGTACAAAAATAAAAAGATATTTGTCACTTTTAGGTGTGTTTTAATTGGCTTTAAATTTAATTAGTTCAAGTAAAAGTATGTCAGAGAAGTGGCAGGCCATGCACAGAGGAGTGGCAGAGGCCTAAATGTTTCTGGCGCAGGCAGAGGTCACAGCAGAGTAAGGGGGCGTGTTAGCAGGAGTCACAGAGAGAGGCCTGAGCTCCCGGTGTCATCTAGCGGTCGTGTCTTGACCAGCAACCCAGTGATTCTAGATTGGTTAACTCGATCATCCACTTCATCCCAAGTGACATCAGACACCCCCAGCCAACAGTCGTTGGGTTCGTCAGACACAACACTTAGTTGGCATGGCCTGGGAGCAGACCCTGTGCCCTCACCTGTCATCAACTTGCCTCTTTCCTTTGCTGTTCCCTCAGCCACAGAAGTATTGTATGCTGTGGGCTCATCTCCACTATACAGCGAGGACGAGCTAGTAGAAGATAGTCAGCAGCTACTGCCCAGCCAAGATCTGGAGGAGACATCGGCTGCTTTCTCCACTAGGCGGGCAAGTAGTGATGAGGAGAGTGGCGTGGGAGGTGGTGTTGCGAGCGGTCAGGCTCCTGACCCAGAGACCGTTGAGGAGGACATCAGTGACATGCATACACTACTCAATGTTGATGAAGCCAATCGCACTTGGGAGCCGGGTGAAGAAGAGGCTTCATCATCATCAGGAGAAGAGGGTGGCAGCTTGCCCGTGAGGCAGCTGCTGAGCCAGCAAGGTGGTAGCATGGCTGGTAGTGAGCAGGGTGGCAGCAGTGGAAGGTCAGGAGCCAAACATGCCCGGGGTAGACCACCTGCTTCGCAGCAGCCTACCTGCCCAGGAAGTAGTGGTGCAGGGGTCCACGGAGGCAGCGGCGGTAGCAGTCAGTCAGTGCGGAGTGTTGGGGGGAAAATCACCTACACGGTGGTGTGGCAGTTTTTTGTTAAGCCGCCGGAGGAGGTTCACAAGGCCATATGTAAAATTTGTGGGCAGAAGGTGAAGCCTGGCCAGGGTGCCAATGTTGGCACCATGACCCTGCATCAACATATGCAGCATCACCATAAAATGGCCTGGCAGAACCGTGGCTCCTATGTGGTGGTCCAGCCTGCCGCAGCAACCTCTGCATCACCCAGTGGCACGCACCGGCTTTCAGGCAGTCAAGGCTCCACCACCTCAGCCGAAGGGAGCTGTATGTCATTTCCATCTTCTGCTGGTCCAGATGCTCCTGCTCCTCCTACTCCTCATCAGTCATTCCGTTAGCAATCGATCACCAAAGCGATTGCCAAGAGACAACAATATGGCTGAATGTGCTCCTGTCCAAGTTGCTGGTGCTGCAGTCCCTCCCTTTCCAAGTGGTGGACTCTGCACCTTTCAGAGAACTGATGGCTTGTGCCCAGCCGAGGTGAAGAGTCCCAAGCCCTCATTTCTTTTCAAAAAAGGCAGTACCAGCCCTGCACAAATATGTAGAACAGAAGGGGGGCCAGTCCTTGAGCCTGTCAGTGTCTGACAAAGTGCATGGCAGCGCCGACGTGTGGAGCTGTAACTATGGTCAGGGACAATACATGTCCTTTACGGCCCACTGGTTGAATGTGATTCCTGCATAGCCGCCACGTTCTCACGCCACTGGTCCTGCGACAACGTCCGCCTCTGCCTCCTCATCCTCCACCATGTCCTCAGCCTCCAGTGCAGGGACAATTCACAGGGCCCCTCCAGCATACCTGGATACATACATGTGCAGGGCACGGCGGTGTCACGCTGTTCTGCACCTGCTTTGCCTGGGGAAAGAGAGTCACACAGGGGAACTGCTCCGTGTGATTCATCAAGAGATCGAATCATGGTTTTCTCTGCGACAACTCAAAATTGGAACCATGGTGACCGACAACGGGAAGAACATTGTGTCTGCGCTGCGTCAAGGAAGTCTGAGCCATGCACCCTGCATGGCACACGTGTTCAGTCTGGTTGTCAAGCGGTTCCTGAAATCTTCCACCCATCTGCAAGACATCATAAAAATGGCCTGGAAACTTTGAATCCCCCAACATAGGCTGATATGTGACGTTTCCACCCTCCATATGTTGGACCGACTATACGAACAGAGAAAGGCCATCAACGAATTACTAATGATCCAAGCGGATAGGAGTACTCCCATGTGTAACTTTGATGTCAGCCAGTGGCAGCTCATGCGTGACACCTGCCATTTGCTCAGGCCCTTTGAGGAGGCCATGTTATTTGTCAGTCGCCAGGACTACGGGATGAACAAGGTCATTCCACTACTTCATGTCCTGGAACAGATGCTGGTAAATCTGGCTGGTCAGGGGACTGGAGACGTGGCGCCTAGATCTCACGACCACATGAGCCCTGTGGGGGCTGAACTGGAGGAGGAGGAGGAGGACATTGGATCAAAGGCAATGTATAGCGAAATGGGTGGTTTTTCCACTCAGGTGACAGGATAGGAGGAGCAGGAGCAGCCAGAGGTGCAAGAGGGAGATGAGGAGGATGAGGCAGAGGACCCAGACACACCATGGCAGTATGCAGTGGAGATTGAAGCAGGGAGTCCCTCCAAGTCGCTTGCAGAAATGGCCCGTTGCATGCTGACTTGCTTGTGCAGTGACAGCCGAATTGTCACCATTCGGCAGAGGGATGACTTCTGGCTTTCCACCTTGTTGGACCCTCGCTACTGGTCCAAAATGGGGGCCTTTTTTACACCCGCTGAGAGGGAGAACAAACTGAACTACTACAGAGACATCCTATGTAGTCAGTTGGCCGCTGCCTATCTGCGCCATAGTCCATCCTCTCGCAGGTCTGACGGGGGGGGCCTCCTGCACTCACGTTCCACTGCCATGGCTGCTGTGGAGGTGTGGGGTGGCAGGAGCAGTACCAGCTTCATCAGCAGCAGCCTCAGTCTAGAGTCGCTGATGAGCAGCTTTCTACCCCCGCATAGTGAAGAAACTACTAACCAGCAGCTAGACATAGAGCAGAACCCGAACCAGCAGGTGGTGGCATACTTGGAGTGCACCCTGCCAGCCGTCATTGAAGATCCGCTGGACTACTGGGCAGTCAAACTGGATTTGTGGCTGCAACTGGCCGCGTTTGCCCTGGAAAAGCTGTCCTGCCCAGCCAGTAGTGTGGCATCAGAGTGGGTGTTTTGTGCGGCGGGGGCCATAGTTACCCTCCCCTGTCCACCCAAAATGTGGAGAGGATTTCCACCCACCAATGCCTGATGCATCTGATAAGATGATCCAGTGTCGCCTGACCCAAACCTTAACAAAAGAGACGGTTTCTTCTGTCTAACTGCCACAGCTACTACTCTGATGCTGCCACCCGCCTAAAGCCACACATCAGATGCCAAGTGCTCCTTCTTTCACCCACCTTCGTCAGCGGGTACTGGTATTGCCACCCACCACCCCAGTCTGTCACCAGGTCACTTTGTGGTCTCCTGATGCTGCTGCTGCCATCTCCATACTATGTCATCTTGCCGCTCTGTGGTCTCCTTGATGCTGCTGCTGCTGCTGCCATCTCCACAATATGTCACCTTGCCGCTCTGTGGTCTCCTGATGCTGCTGCTGCCATCTCCACACTATGTCACCTTGCCACTCTGTGGTATCCTCCTGATGCTGCTGCTGCCATCTCCACACTATGTCACCTTGCCACTCTGTGATCTCCTGATGCTGCTGATGTCATCTCCACACTATGTCACCTTGCGGCTCTGTGGTCTCCTGATGCTGCTGCTGCCATCTCCACACTATGTCACCTTGCGGCTCTGTGGTCTCCTGATGCTGCTGCTGCCATTTCCACACTATGTCACCTTGGGGCTCTGTGGTCCCATGATGCTGCTGCCATCTCCACACTATGTCACCTTGGGGCTCTGTGGTCCCATGATGCTGCGCTCTGTGGTCCCATGATGCTGCTGCCATCTCCACACTATGTCACCTTGGGGCTCTGTGGTCCCATGATGCTGCTGCCATCTCCACACTATGTCATCTTGCCGCTCTGTGGTCTCCCGATGCTGCTGGTGCCATCTCCACACTATGTCACCTTGCTGCTCTGTAGTCTACTGATGCTGCCGCCACCTCCAAACTCTGTCATTTTGCCACTCTGTGGCCTCCTGATGCTGTCGCCACCTCCACACTATGTCCTTGTGCCACTCTGTGGCCTAATGATGTCGCCGCCAACTCCAGACTTTTTAATTGTGCCACTCTGTGGCCTCCTGATGCTGTCGCCAACTCCAGACTCGGTCATTGTGCCACTCTGTGGTCTCCCCCTGATGCTGCTGCTGCCCCCACCTCCACACTATGTCCTTGTGCCACTCTGTGGCCTATTGATGCTGCCGCCACCTCCAGACCCTGTGATTGTGCCACTCTGTGGCCTCCTGGTGCTGCCACCACCTCCACACTATGTCCTTGTGCCACTGTGTGGCCTACTGATGCTGCCGCCACCTCCACACTATGTCCTTGTGCCACTCTGTGGCCT
>NC_092860.1:65347906-65385540 GCF_032062135.1 Pyxicephalus adspersus
CCTCCACACTATGTCCTTGTGCCACTCTGTGGCCTCCTGATGCTGCCGCCACCTCCACACTATGTCCTTGTGCCACTCTGTGGCCTACTCATGCTGCCGCCAACTCCAGACTCTGTCATTGTGCCACTCTGTGGTCCTTGGCTCCTTGCCAAGAGACAACAGTATGCGTGCACTCCTCCAACTGCGCAGAAGCTGAATGTACTGAATGAACCCAGCTCACGTTCTCTATTAGTGGGTGATCAATCCAACGCTTGGTGAATTTTGCTGAATTTGGTGAATTTTTGGTTAATTTTTGAAATGGACTAATTAAAATAAGCCAGAGCAATGGCACTATGTTTCAAACAATTTGAGTTTTTGGCAACAGATTCTAACAATGACACATTTTTTGATGTCTTAGATCCGGACAAAGATCCTGAGATTTGTCCTGAAGTTACTTTGCTTAAAACCACATCGAACACTGTATTCAAGATCCAATCGCTTCTCATCTTGTGAAAGACAGAACAGAGCTATACCTAAACTTACTCATATTGCCAATGGATATCACCGATCTGATCAACCTTTAGGATGCTATGGTTGGCACATATGTAAGAATCCACCTGGGAAGGTGGAGCTCCAGAAAGTAGAACTACAAATCATTTGTAGCCTTTAATAGGAGGTCTTCGCTGAGGAAATCCAGTGTCTTTAGGGTAAGAGACTCATTCCCGAATTCCCTATTGCTAGTTTAAACCCAAAATAAGACAGCAAGGAATGTTAAGAGTAAGCGGACGGCTAAATAGAGCCTGCTTTTTTCAGTGTTGAGTTTAATCCCTTAATAATACCAAGTATCACATCGCTACTCTGCTGATTCGAGACTTTCATGAGAAGGTTAGCCATCAAGGCAGGCATTTCACAGAAAGTGCACTTCACACTGCTGGTACAGTATGTACCTGCGTATAAGCCGACTTTTTCAGCACCCAAAATGTGCTGAAAAAGTCACCCTCGGCTTATATGCCAGTTAGGCGCAAAAAAGCACCTGATCCGGCGGGGGTACGCTGAAGTTGGGCCAGAGTTAGGGTGGATACATGCCAGTGTATTCAAATACCGCACAGTGTAATCTGATTGTCTTACAACATTGTAAGACATCAGATTACTACTGAAAAAAGTCACTTACCTTGTCCGCGCAGCTCCTCCTAACACGTCCGTCCTTTTCCGGCTGAATGCAGAGCCGAGCTCCGCGGTTTCCAGGTGACGTTGGCGCGGGCAGGAGGCGGGGCAGGAAATTCAAATCATTTTGTATTGGATTCAATACAAAATAGCTGTACTGAGTCTAATACAAAAAAAATATTCATATAATATATATATAATTATACTATAAAAGCTACTGTACAGTTATTTTACATTACACACATTTTCATTTTTTAACAGATTTTTTTTTGTTTTTTATTTGAAATTCATTATTAAATGTAATAAATTTAATAAATAGTGGACATATTTCGGTGAGTTATGCCTAAGAATTATAGCCTACAATGTAAAATAAATTTCCATGCAAAAAAAGTAACAGTTTTTGCGCGGAAATACGGAGAGACTTGGAATGCTAAGGGGGCTACAGTGGCTGAATGCAGCACTGCTTTCAGCCACTTTTTCAAGACAGAAGGTTAAAGAGAATTTAGTGGTTGGGTATACCTACCTAACCACTAAATTCTCACTATGGTATTTGTTTACCGAATTATGGCTGTAATGGCCGCATTCTGCAATTGTATTGGTATTTATTTTGAATATTGAAACTTGCCAGCGGCTTCAGCATTTCCTGCCCTAGGCTTATACGCGAGTCAATCAATTTTTCCTGTTTTCCAAGGTAAAAATAGGTACCTCGGCTTATACACAGGTATATATGATATAAAGATTATCGGTGCAAGGAGAAAGATTGCTTCTGTTCTAGACAGGTGGGTCAAATGCCAGAAGTTAAGAGGTAGGCAACAGCAGATGGCTGATCTACCGAAAGACAGACTGGCCACCTTCACAAATGTTGGTCTCAAAGTCTTTGGACCATGGAGTGTTTGTCACTTGCCAGATTTGTGGAGGTCAGGCACACAACAAACAGTGGACAATGATCTCTACAAGTCTATCTATGAGAGCAGTACATATAGAGGTAATAGAATCTATGGATTCATCAAGCATTATAAATAGACAATAGGGAGGAAAGAAGAAAAAGACAGACTTTTGCTGGCTAATATTTGTATGGTATTAAAGCGTTTGTGTCTGTTTTTTTGAAAACAGGAGAGTAGTAAGGTAATGTTGAATTTAAAGTGTATTACTTCATAGTTACATATTACAATATATATGACCTATATAAGTATAGAGGAAAGCAGATCAATAATAAAAAAAACATACATGTGAACAAGTGTTAATCAAAGATATAATAAATCAGAGTGGATCAAAAAGTTGTACTTAGGAAATCTAGGTGTCCTTGACACGTTTCGCCAAATCAATGGCTTCCTCAGGGGATCAAGAGACTTGAGTAGATATAAACTATAGAGAAAGGCACGTAATAAGGAGATTTGCTTAGTACAAATAGAATAAAATCATATCCTAATGCATAGAAAAGTTATATATTAATATAGTAATACATTAAGATGGATGACTAGTTATCATACATATTCAGAGACAGTTATATATATAGATAAATGGAGAAATATTCAAACAATATAAAGCATTGATAAACCTAAAAACCTAGCCATTCTTATTTATGTATACCTCTAATAATTTCTGATAATTGATTTTCCCAGTCAGCAGATCAGGATATATAAGTTAAAGATTTAATTAACATATCATAAAGGTATAAAAAGGACTTACTGAAAATAAAGGGAGTGAGACAAAAGTCATAATGTGAGAGATAATGTAATGTCGTGAAAGATACCAAAGTAGATATGGCGCTGGATCATAGGGTTGCAAATAAGGATATAGATGAAAATCTATAGGAAAAATAATGGGTAATATGTATATTATACTCGAGGTAATATTTAGAAAAAAAATAATTAAGATGAGTAAAGGTAATAGGTGGGGAAAACACTTACAATTTACTGACGAAGTCCTATTGGGTGTTACAGTCATCCTTGAAATAGGCAAGCATATGACTATAATAGACCATACAAATTAAAATATGAGGAAATAGAAAGGTTACAATGGTAATATTACCAGGTAATATTGGAAAAGAAGTCTACTTACCTCTCAACAGACCATTAAGAGACAAATTAAGGTTGAATACACTATTAATTTTAACATTACCTTACTACTCTCCTGTTTTTTAAAAACAGAAACAAATTCTTTAATAACATAAATATTAAGCCAGCAAAAGCCTGTCTTTTTCTTCTTTCCTCCCTATGTCTATTACAAATTTCAGGCTTTGCAAAATAGAACCTTTCTTACAGCGATATAGTGAGGAACAGATCCCCTCTCTTCCAAGCCTACGAAATGCCCTGAGAAGATTTCTTGCAATTAGGGGATCAGTAAGACTTTTGAGGTCAGACTGCGGTACCAATTTCATTGGAGCTTGCAGGGGATTGGAGAAAGACAAAGCCAAGTTGCGAGTAGAAGTTTAACCCACCACATTTATCCTATATTGTCTATGATTATGTCCATGCACACCAACTCTGCTAAGCTCACTTACAAAGTCTTAACCAACTTCCTTGCTGAATTGTCAGCTATAATCAGCTCGAGACCTCTGGTTCCCATCTCTTCTTACCCAGAGTCTCCTGTCGTTCTATTCCCAGCTGCCTTATTGACTCAAATGATGAAAGGAATTCCTACTCCACCCGGAGCTCTCAAGGAGCACAATCTTTACAAATTCAGATTGAAACAAGTCCAGCATCTCACCAGCTGTTTCTGGGAATGGTGAAGAAAATAATATCTGAGTTTGTTGCAAAATCATAGCAAATGGCAAGAACTAAGAACTAATTATTGAAAGGGTGATTTTGTATTGTTGAGGGATCAACAAGCGCAGCAGCCTGGTTTTCATTGTATTTAGTATGTTTCTCTCTCTGTTCCCTCCTGTTTGTGACTAGTTAGTACAGTCTCAGTTAGACACTCCCTGTCTTCATATGTTAGTCACTCTTCAATCTCTTACAGACAAGGCTTAGCAAACCAGTGTCTTATTACACTTCTTGAGATACTTAAAAGTCTGTATTATATCTAATGTACTGCATTTCTTAGACGTAAAATTGTGTTGGATCCATCTTCTGTGTTTTTGGAAGAGGTAAACTGGCTGGGGATAATACCAAATCAGCATGTGGGCATATCATCTGCTAGGACTTGGTCTAGGAGGTATTTCAATGCATAAAGCAGTATTGAAAAACAGCACAATGTGGCAAATGTAAACAATGCAAATATTTACCTAATACATAGATTTTACATTTACCTGATGGCAGACTATTTAAACCTAGGAATTTTGCTAACTGCAATACGAGCATGTGATATAAATCCTCAATGTCCATGTAAAGCGTTTTACATTGGAAAGACTAAACGCTCTCCTAAAAAAATCCATCTAGAGAGATATATATGCATCTAGAGAGATAAGAATGCATACAGAGATATAATTGAGGGAAATTTATGACTCCAGTTGGTTGGCATTTTGCCCATAATCACAATTATAATCCAGCCAATACAACTTTTTGGGTATTTGATAGATTACATAATAATAACAAAGGAAGTGATTCAGATACCGCATTGCTACAAAATTAATCCAAATTGATTTTCAATCTGAAAACTAGCCACTAGTTATCTGAGTTTAAATGATTGTATCAGTTAATATACAATTAATTAATTAATTAATAGCTAAACTATCCGAAGTATACACTTTTTTTGTGCATATATATATATATATATATGGAGTTACATATATATTTATGTATGCGCACAGAGATGTATGTACTCTTTATGAATGAAGTCATTGATGTTGGATCTAGTTTTCAGCCATCTCAGTCCATCCCCCTTTGTGCAAGCTATTGTTGTATGTGGGTTAACAGGACAAAAATGAAGATAGCCATCTATTGTATACAGTAAACATTATTTGTAAGAAATGTTCATAATATATTTCTCTTCAAACACATAAATATGAATCATGTTAGATTCATATGTTCTGGGGTCAATGTAATTCATGTGAAATTGTATGATAGAGTCATGCATGTTTCTAATGCTACTATGTGTCATCTACTATGTCCTATTATATTTACTCTTTCAACATTAGATTATGCTAGTTGGTGGTTACTAATATACACTATTGTAATTAACAAATTGACAAAGCCATCTATCCCTATTGATTGCCTAGTTCCTGGTAGCAAGAAGTTTTTTCTTTGCATAGCCATGTGGACATCCTAATTTATTTACAGTTAGGATACCCAGTTGTTGTTTAACCTCCTGGGCGTTACACTGATGTCTAGATTTCTGTACCAAAAGCGGTACACTGTTTTTCATGAATTTTTTTTTTTTAATTGTAGACCTGTAACTTACAGAAATATGTCCAAACAGGGTTTTAGTAGATATCATGAATATAAAAAATGTTTGAAACACACAATCATGTAAAAAAAAAAAATTACTTTTAAAAAAATTAAATAAAAGACACAAAAATCAGCTTTAAACAAGAATACATAAATAAATGAAAAATACTGAAAATGCGATAATTCGGTATACTGTATAGTAATATATTTTTCTAAAACCCCTGCCTAGTGTCCAACAGTCCAACGTCACATACCTATAGACAAAACCACATAAATATATTTTGTATTATTTTGTATTGGATTGGATACAGGACTTTGTATTGAATCCAATACAAAATATTTGAATTTCCCGCTACGACCCCCATCGACGGGCGCACGCACATCATCAGGAATCGCCGAGGGACGCGTACGCGAACGCCGGGTATTCTAATTCTTTCCAAACTTCCATGCAAAAAGTGTTAATTTTTTGCATGGAAATTTATTTTAGATTGTAGGCTATAATTCACCAAATTACTCAATAATTAGTTAAAATTCACCAAATTACCTCATAACTCACCGAAATATGTCCAAAATTTTATAAATTTAATAATAAAATTTTTTTTATAAACATAAAAAAAAAATCTTTAAAAAAAAGTAAAAATAGTGTATAATGTAATGTACCTCTACAGTACCTTATATAATATATATATAATACAATTATATATATATAAGGATTTCTTTGTATTGGACTCAATACAGCTTTTTTGTATTGAGTTCAATGCAAAGAATTTTGAATTTCCCGCCCCGCCTCCCGCCCGCACCTACGCATGCAGCGACGTCACCGGGAAACCCCGGAGATCGTCACTGCACTTGCCGGATGAAGAAAGAAGACAGAAGACGTGTCCAGAGGAGCTGCAGGGAGAAGGTGAGTATTTTTTTTTAGCGATCGACGCTGGAACAGAACGGATTATCGCAGCGGGGACCAGGTAAGTGAGGGGATTTAAACAAAGAGAAAAGTTCGGGTTTATCAATTTTTGCAAATCAGTGCAGACAAGGCTAGAATCAAGTTGACATAGGGAGAATAGTACAATTTAAAAAATTATTTTACAAAATGCTTTTTTTAATTCATTTATTGATAAAAAAAAAATTGTGTGGACTTAGAAATACATTTCTTAGCCCATTTTTTAACTCTGTTGGAACCCTTTTTTAAAAATTTTATATAGAAATTACATGTATTTAAGCAAAAAAAAAATCACAATACGTACATTTATTTCCGCAGATCTCTCAATCGTGCTGCACCTTTCCTCCATAGATCCCGCCATCTTTGGCATTCTACTTCTGCATGAGATGTGTGACGTAGTTATCCATGGGGGGGCTCTATGCAAAGTGAAGGTGCTTCATCCTTTTTTTTTGCATAAAAAAAAAAGAATATTTTCACTTTGTATAAAAGGGTTATCTACCATTTTATGTAAAGTAAAAACTTTGAGTTAAGCTCCACTTTAATCTAAATCCCTATTTTAAACCACCCCATTCTATCCCATTCTGTACAGAGCAGCTCTATAGGGAGAATGCTAGAATGGAGTGGGATAAAGGAGGAAAAGATTGCAAATAATATAATTTAGCCAAATCAGTCTAGACAAGGTTGGAATAAAGTTGACAGAGGGAGAATTGTACAATTTTGGTTTAAATGTCTCTACGTTTTCTAGTGATCACATACACACATACATACATCCAAGTATAGCTCTGACATATAGCACAGTGCTGTACAAAGATGACTGGTGCACTCACATGAGTCTTAGTCATATGTATAGCAAGTTTGGTTGAAATGTCTCCATGCGTTTTCGAGTGATGGTGGAACATACACACATACATACGCACATCCAATTTTATATATTTAGATATATAGATTTAGATTTAGATCTAGATATTTAGATTTATATAGCTCTGACATATACCATAGTGCTGTACAATAAAACACTGAGCTAGACTTATCAGTCTCTGTACAGAGGAGCTGACACTCTAATGTCCTCCCACAGTCACACACTATTATTATACATTTATATACAGCGCTGTACAGAGATCATCGGTGTCATATGTCTAGCAAGTTTGGTTTAAATGTCTCTATACGTTTCGGAGTGATCACCAAATATAGCTCTGACATATAGCACAGCGCTGTACAAAGATCAGCGATGCACTCACATGAGTCTCAGTCATATGTCTAGCAAGTTTGGTTGAAATGTGTCGATGCGTTTCCGAGTGATGGTGGAACATACCACGTTTGGTTGAAGTCTCCATGCGTTACATACATACACACACACATACATACATACATCCAATTTTATATAAATAGAAAGAAATTACATGTATTTAAGCTAAATTCCTCCTTTAAACCACTCCATTCTATCCCTTTCCATTATGTAAAGAGCAGGCTAGAATGGGGTGGGTGAGAGAAGGACAGCACTCTGCTTTCTTTAATTCACCACATTTCACACAGCCTCCCTCCAACCACTCCATTCTTTCCTATTCTGTACAGAGTGTGCTAGAATAGAGTGGGCACACACAAACCTACATTCTATTCCTCATGAATCATTGTTTGTATGCATCTGTCATTCGCAACCACTATTTAATTTACAGCACTGTGAAATATGTTTGAGCTACATATAACCTGTTCATTATTAATATTAATGTTACTTAACCTCCTGGGCGTTTCACTGATGTCTGGATTTCTGTACCAAAAGTAGTACACTGTTTTTCATGAATTTTTTTTTTTTTTAATTGTAGACCTGTAACTTACAGAAATATGTCCGAACAGGGGTCTAGTAGATATCCTGAATATAATAAAGTTTGAAACACACAATCATGTAAAAAAAAAAAAAATTTACTTTAATATTAAAATTAAATAAAGAACACAAAAATCAGATTAAACAAGAATGCCTAAATAAATAAAAAAATACTGAAAATGCAATAATTCGGTATACTGTGTAGTACTATATTTTTCTAAAACAACTCCCTAGTGTGGTAAATTTTAAAACAGAGTACAATCACATACCTATAGACAAAACTACATAAATATATTTTGTATTATTTTGTATTGGATTGGATACAGGACTTTGTATTGAATCCAATACAAAATATTTGAATTTCCCGCTACGACCCCCGTCGACAGGCACATGCACTGACATCATCAGTAATTGTCGAGGGACACGTACGGGAACACCAAGTGTTCTAATTCTTTCAGTACTTCCATGCAAAAAGTGTTACATTTTTTGCATGAAAATTTGTTTTAGATTGTAGGCTATAATTCTTAGGCATAACTCATCGAAATATGTCTAAAATTTATTAAATTTAATAATAAACTTTAAAAAAAAAAAATTTATAAAACATTATAAAAAAAAATCTTAAAAAAAAAAAAATAGTGTATAATGTAATGTACCTGTACAGTAGCTTATATAATATATATATATATATATATATATATAAAATAAAATTATATATATATTATATAAAGATTTCATTGTATTGGACTCAATACAGCTTTTTTGTATTGAATTCAAAGTGATTTGAATTTCCTGCCTCACCTCCCGCCCGCACCGATGCTTGCAGCGAAGTCAGCGGGAAACCCCGGAGATCGTCACTGCACACGCCAGGTGAAGACTGAAGGCAGAAGACGTCTCCAGAGGAGCTGCGAGGACAAGGTAAGTGTTTTTTTTTCAGTTGTAACCCGATTGTAAAACAATGTTGTATGACAATTAGATTGCACTGTAACGCTTGTTTCTATTTTTAGCTACCCCGCACCTGGTTCGGGGTAAGCGATTGTAGCAAGTTTTCTTACCCCGAACCAGGTTCAGGCAAACCGCCAAGGTGGTTAATACAGTGCCAGCTAGAAAGAAGTGGGCAAAAGGAGGACAGAACCTTGGCATTTTTTTCCGTACTATATTTTTCTCAGCCCCCCTCCAACTACTTCATTCCATCCTATTCTGTACAGAGCAGGGTAGATTATAGTGGGGGAGAGAAGGACAGCAGTCTGGCCCTGATTTATTAAAGCTCCAAGGCTGGAGAGGATATACTTTCCATCAGTAAAGCTTGGTGATCCAGCAAACCTGGAATGGATCTGCTCCAGGATTCAAAACATTTGCTAGCACATAGCAAATGACTTTGAAGAAATCCATTACAGGGCTATTGGATCTCCCAGCCTCACTGATGAAAGTGTATCCTCTCCAGCCTTGGAGAGCTTTAATAAATCAGGCCCTCTGGCTCACTACTATGTTTCATTTAACCTGCCTGGCATTATTCCTGAGTGTGGCTCGGAGTGGATTTTCCATACCAAAAGCTGTAACTCGAGCCACACTCGGGGTTGAATTCCCAGGGAGTTTATCAAGTCCTACCCGGTTTTCACAATCCAGTGGCATCCTCCAGCAGTGCCCGGCATCTGCTTCTTCTGGCAATGGCGGCTGGGCTCACGAGTCTTAGGCTAGAGGGGGGGACCATTTAGCAGGTAGGCGGGACCAGGCGGGAAATTTAAAATAATGAGGATTTTTTAATGTACCGCTTTTACATTTAAAATTCCACATTATTCAGACAGCCAGGGAGGATAACACACTTCGTAAAATCATATTTCTATATCATGCATATTTGATGTTATCCTAATAGTGTAAGTTTAAAAATCTGATCTATGTCCTTGTCTATTATTATATTTACTTAGCACCCTCCTAAGGAGGTCAACATGACTAAGTTTAGAATCACTAACCTACCTTTCTGGTGTATAATAATATTCTGTATAGGGTAAATTTTACTATACTCTTTGTTTAATTATCCTTTACTTTATTTGATCTCACTGGCAAAATATTTGATGTAATCTCTGTACATCATTCCTCCTACCCTCCACTATTTAATTTCCACTGTCTACTTTTGCTATATTCACCTTTAGCTCAAATAGGCACAATCTGTCCTTTTTTCACTTATAGGGTCCCCTCCCCCCACCCCCATTTGTGGGGAAGGGAGCATCAGCGCCATATAAGAGGAGGGGAGGACGCGCGGGGCTTCCTTTGACGTCATCATGTCAACCAGGAGGAGGGCCCAAGCGACGCAGTGAGGGGAAGCAACGCCAACCAAGGGAGGGGGATGCTACATCTCGCTAATTCTTGATCGAGAGATACCTACGTCACGCATCCCAGGAGGCTGAAAACAGTTTTTTTCCAACCAAGTCACCCGATCTCGCGTCTGGGTCAGGTGACGTAGGAAGATGAACCCTGAAGAAGAGGAGAAGATAGTGTCGCCCGGAGCGCCGCCTAGGAGAAGGATGCTGGGATGACGCGGGACCCCATGGAAGACACCTCTGGACCAATCGACTGCGCTGCAGGATTGGAGGTAAGTGGATTTTTTTTTGTTTTATGCGTTTTTCAGGTTACTTCATATGTTTACCTCTTTAAGCTGAGGCTGCGGCTGCATACCTCTCGTCATATACCCAGTACTCAAAGCTCCACTCTGCTGATTGTACTTCTGAATTATCTGCTCACTAGGTACAAAATTATATACATTCTTTCCGTTACAGGTCTTTATACTCTTTCTTGGTACTCATTCTCATATGGCTATCAATACCTACTATGGAATTGCATACTCATCATTTCTATTATTGATACACAGGTAATCACCTGGCACTACCTTCCTTTTTCCCTGCGCCCCCCCCGTCCATCTGGGTATATGTTTTTGGGGGGCTTTACTTCATGAAATAAGATTCCCTAGGATCATGTAAGATTGGCATTACTTAAATTTTAATATTTTTGCTGCTTGAAACGTTTTCTTCAGAAACTGTCTTTATAGTTATACTATTATTGATTTCTCTAATATACAAAACAGTAATGTGCTTTATTATGAACTTACCTTGCCAAATGTTGTACAAGAATATGATTTGATTATGTACTTTATGTCTTTATTCTGTACAAATGGTAAACAATGTATTATGCTTATAACCTATTTAGACTGTATCCTGTACTCACTACTGCTCCGCAAACGTACCCCTACCCCTAAAGAAGCCTTTACTGGGCAAAACGCATTGGTTACTTATGGGTCCACATATGTGATTAACTTCCATATGCTGCTTCAATTTTGCACTTATTATTGCCAGATAATAAATGTCTAGGGCCCTACTGGGCCACATTTTAATGACAATGTTTTATTCTTTCATCCGTTGAAGATCAGTGTTTGCTGTATGTTACTATACCTTATTACTATTACCTTCTTTTCTTATATACTATTGTATGGGGTTGGCAAGACTCCCATATTAAGGCTATTCTATTTTTTATGAAACACACCCCTCACCACTACTACTGTAAATAGCTGTGATCCTCTGGCTCACTCCAACCATTCCATTCTATCCTGTACAGAGTATGCAAGAATGGAATGGACGAAAGAACCACATTTCACTCTCCATCCAACCACTCCTTTTGATTGTATTCTGTACAGATCAGGCAATAATGGAATGGGCGAGAGGCCAGCACTTTGCCTCCTTTACCCCACTGCATTTTATTTGGCCTTCCTCCAACTACTTCATTCTAGGTTGCTCTGTACAAAATGAGGTAGACTGTAGTGGTTGGAGGTAAGGCTAGGAATATGAAATAAGATTTAATTCATTCTGTACAGAGCAGGTTAGAATGTAGTGGGCGAGCAGACAACACTTTGCTACTATGGAGTTGGTGTAAGGATGAAAATAATTAGTATAGTTTAACTCACCACACTGTAACCATGAGTGTATTGTGTCTAAAATTATCTATAATTTTACTTCTAATAACAGGGATTATACACTGGGCAACGCATTTTTTGTTAAGTTAGATCTTACAAAGGTTTTTTACAAATTTTTGGGTGGTAAATCCCGAAATGACCCCAGTTTTTTGCTATCACATCCAGTTTTTACGATACAGTGTACCCTCCATTTTACATACAATGAAAAAATAATGAAATATTAACTTGAATGTACTGTTTTTTTTTTTTAATTTCTTTTGTTCATACAAAGGATTTTATTGTTACTCTTTGACATTTTTTTACAGTAAAATATATAATACATTTGAAAATAATTTCCCAGAGTGGTCAGTTTTAGGACAATCCCGCCGGATACTCCAACAATCGTCAGCTGTCATATGCACATCCCATCTACCCTGATACCATCCTTCCATGACCTTCAAATCTTGGTGGAATTGTTCACCTTGCTTATCACTGACTGCACCAAGGTTTTCCTGGGAAGTTAGAAAGATGGCTATGCAGAGAATGCACCTTGATGCTCATATTGCAACCAAACATTTTGTAGCTCTCCAAGAGTTGCTGGACAATTTCTGTGTAATTATTTGCTTGTGTGTTTCCAAGAACATTGATGAGCTGCCAAACCTGTGGACCATCAAACACACCGGCCTTTATTTTTTCAAATGACAGGCTAGGAAATGCCAAAATGAGGTACTTAAAACAGTCTCCTTCAGTTGGCAAAGCTTTAACAAAATGCTTCATCAGACCCAGTTTCATGTGCAGAGGCGGGAATATAATATTTCTTCTATCAACAAGTGGCTCATGTATAATGTTTGGATCGCCTGGTTTTAGGGCAGATCTTGGAGGCCAATTCCTTTCCACCCAATGCCTCTCACGAGCTTCGCTGTCCCACATGCACAGATAACAGGGATACTTGGTGTATCCACGTTACTGACGGAAGGAAGCATACCATTTTAAGGTCAACACAGATGACCCAATTGTACTGGTTATATTGCAATAACTCAATGACTCTTTATGTCTGCATATTCTTCACAAAGAGAAACTAAATGGCCAATTGGGACTGACCCAAATATATTGCCATTGTGAAGAAGGACACACTTTAAGCTCCGCTTTAGAAGATATCAAATATTCGCCATTTAGTTGAGTTATCCATTAAATTCCCAATTCCCATATACGCACTTCAAAAGTATGTCTGAAAGAGAAGTTGCAGACCATGCACAGAGGAGTGGCAGAGGCCTAAATATTTCTGGCGCAGGCAGAGGTCGCAGCAGAGTAAGGGGGCGTGTCAGCAGGAGTCGCAGCGAGAGGCCTGAGCTCCCGGTGTCATCTAGCGGTCGTGTCTTGACCAACAACCCAGCGATTCTTGATTGGGTAACTCGGTCATCCACTTCATCTCAAGTGACATCAGACACCCCCAGCCAACAGTCGGTGGGTTCGTCAGACACAACCCTTAGTTGGCATGGCCCGGGAACAGGCCCTGTGCCCTCACCTGTCCTCAACCTGCCTCTGTCCTTTGCTGTTCCCTCAGCCACAGAACTATTGTATGCTGTGGGCTCAGCTCCACTATACAGCGAGGACGATCTAATAGAGGACAGTCAGCAGCTACTGCCCAGCCAAGATCTGGAGGACACATCCGCCGCTTCCTCCGCTAGGCAGGCAAGTAGTGATGAGGAGATTGGCGTGGGAGGTGGTATTGCGAGCGGTCAGGCTCCTGACCCAGAGACCGTTGAGGAGGACATCAGTGACGTGGAGACACTACTCGATGATTATAAAGCCAATCGCACTTGGGAGCCGGGTGAAGAAGGGGCTTCATAATCATCAGGAGAAGAGGGTGGCAGCTTGCCCGTGAGGCAGCTGCTGAGCCAGCAAGGTGGTAGCATGGCTGGTAGTCAGCAGGGTGGCAGAAGTGGGAGGTTGGGAAGTCCGGGAAGTAGTGGTGCAGGGGTTCTCGGAAAGCAGCGGCGGTAGCAGTCAGTCAGGGCGGAGTGTTGGGGGAAAATCCCCTACTCAGCGGTGTGGCAGTCAAGGCTCCACCACCTCAGGCGAAGGGAGCTGTATGTCATTTCCATCTTCTGCTGGTCCAGGTGGTCCTGCTCCTCTTCTTGCTACTTCTCGTCAGTCATTCTGTCAGCAATCAATCACCAAAGCGATTGCCAAAAGACAACAGTATGCTTGCACTCATCCAACAGCGCAGAAGCTGAATGTGCTCCTGTCCAAGTTGCTGGCGCTGCAGTCCCTCCCTTTCCAAGTGATGGACTCTGCACCTTTCAGAGAACTGATGGCTTGTGCTGAGGTGGAGAGTCCCAAGCCGTCATTTCTTTGCAAAAAAGGCAGGACCAGCCCTGCACAAATATGTAGAACAGAAGGTGGGCCAGTCCCTAAGCCTGTCGGTGTCTACCAAAGTGCACGGCAGCGCCGACGCGTGGACCTGTAACTACGGTCAGGGACAATACATGTTCTTTACGGCCCACTGGGTGAATGTGATTCCTGCACAGCCACACCAGCAACTTGGCCAGGTTACACCACTTCCGCCTCCACGTTCTCACGCCGCTGGTCCTGCGACAACGTCCGCCTCTGCCTCATCAGCCTCCACTGCAGGGACAATTCACAGTGCCCCTCCAGCATACCACATGTGCAGGGCACGGCGGTGTCACGCTATTCTCCACCTGGTTTGCCTGGGCCAACGTCACACAGGGGAGGAACTGCTCCGCGTGATTCATCAAGAAATCGAATCATGGCTTTCTCCGCGACAACTCAAAATCGGAACCATGGTGACCGACAACAGGAAGAACATTGTGTCGGCGCAGTGTCAAGGAAGGCTGAGCCATGCGCCCCGCATGGCACACGTGTTCAAGCTGGTTGTCAAGCGGTTCCTGAAGTCTTCCACCCATCTGCAAGACATCATAAAAATGGCCAGGAAACTTTGCATGCACTTCAGCCACTCGTACACCGCAAAGCACACCCTCCTTAAGCTGCAGCGGCGGAACGGCATCCCCCAAAATAGGCTGATATGCGACGTTTACACCCGTTGGAATTCCACCCTCCATATGTTGGACCAACTATACGAACAGAGAAAGGCCATCAACGAATTCTTGATGATCCAAGCGGATAGGAGTACTCCCATGTGTAATTTCGATGTCAGACAGTGGCAGCTCATGCGTGACACCTGCCGTTTGCTCAGGCCCTTTCAGAAGGCCACGTTGTCAGTCGCCAGGACTATGGGATGAACAATGTCATTCCACTGCTTCATGTCCTGGAACAGATGCTGGTAAATCTGGCTGGCCAGGGGACTGGAGACGTGGCGCCTTGATCTCATGGCCACATGAGCCCTGCGGGGGCTGAACTGGAGAAGGAGGAGGAGGACATTGGAGCAAAGGTACTGCTGCAATGTACAGCGAAATGGGTGGATTTTCTACTCAGGTGACAAGAGAGGAGGAGCAGGAGCAGGCAGAGGTCAAGAGAGAGATGAGGAAGACGAGGAAGATGAGGCAGAGGACCCAGACACACCGTGGCAGTATGCAGTGGAGATGGAAGCAGGGAGTCCCTCCGAGTCACTAGCAGAAATGGTCTGCTGCATGCTCACTTGCTTGCGCAGTGACAGCCGAACTGTCACCATTTGGCAGAGGGATGACTTCTGGCTCTCCACCTTGTTGGACCCTAGCTACCGGTCCAAAATGGGGGCCTTTTTGAAGATCGGCTGGACTACTGGGCAGCCAAACTCGATTTGTGGCCAGAACTGGCGGAGTTTGCCCTGGAAAAGCTGTCCTGCCCGTCCAGTGTGGCATCAGAGCGGGTGTTTAGTGCGGCGGGCGCCCCACAGATCCCACCCCACAATAGGCTCTCCTGTACCTCCATATCACACCCCCTAGCACACTCTTGCACCCAAGATTCCACCCCCCATGCACTCCCCCTCCAGATCCCACCTGTTGCATTCTTCTGCACCTCTAAATCGCATCCCCCCATATCCCGCACCCCTAAGCACTTTTTTAAACCCCATATGACACCCTCTTGCGCCCCTAGGTACTATCGTACACTTCTAGAACACACACCCCAAATGCCACCCCCTATATGCTTTTCTGCATGCCCAGATGCCACTCCATATGCACTTTCCTACATTGGCCCAGATCCCACCCTACTAAGTAATCTCCTGCACTGCCCCAGATGCCACACATCAGGTGCTCCCTGCAACCTGCCCTGATCCAAACCTCCATTGTGCTCTCCTGATCCCTCATGGGCTCTTTTGCACACCCAGATGCTTTCCTGAACCTCAAGATCTCATTCCACCCCCCAGGTGCCCTCTTGTACCCACAGATCGCAAACCCCCCACCAGGTACCCCCCTGTACCCAAAGATCAAACGTTTTCCCACAGGTGCTCCCTTCTACCCCTAGATAGCGACCCCCCCATTCCCATCAAGTGCTCTCCTCCACCCTTAGATTGCACCCCCCCAAAGTGTCTCCTGTACCCCTTAGATTGCCTCCCTCCAGGTGCTCTTCTCTACCCCTGGTTCAAACCCCCCTCCACCAGATGCTCTAATTTACCCCTTCCCCTAGATCTTCCCCCAATTACTCTTCTGTACCCCTAGATCGTGCCCCTCCCAGGTACTCTCCTGTACCCCTAGATCGCCCCCCTCCACTAGGTACTCTGCTGTGCCCCCAGATCCTATCCCCCACTGTGCTCCCCTGTACCCTTTAGACTTAATGAGCCACATCAGGTGCTCTTCTCTACCCCTACATCACCCCCTACCCCCCTAACCCTAAATTGCATCATCCCAATCAGTACTCCCCCTGTACCCCTAGATTGCATCTCCCCACCAGGTGCTCTCCTGTACCATTAGATCGCACCCCGACCACCACCAGGTGTTTTCATGTAACCTAAGGTTGCACCACCCATGTGCTATCCTGTGCCTCCTCAATAACACCCCCTACCAGGTGCCGTCCTGTACCCCTAGATTGCATCCCCCCACCAGGTGGTCTCATATATCCCTAGATCACAATCCCCACCAGGTGTTCCCCTGTACTCCTAAATCACCCCCTGCCCGGTGCCTCCCACACCCTAGATTGAATCACCCCACCAGGTGCCCCCCTGTACCCATAAATTGCTTCCCTTCACCAGGTGCTCCCCTGTATCAGTAGATCACACCCCCACCAAGTGCTCTTCTGTACCCTAAGGTTGCACCCCCCATCTGCACACCTGTACTTCCAAGTACCCTCCTGTACCCTTAGATTGAATCCTTCCCACCAGGTTGTTGTGTATATCCCTAGATCATACCCCCCACCAGGTGTCCCCCTGTACCCCTAGATCGCACCCCAACCAGGTGCTCTTCTGTACTCCAAGGTTGCACCCCATGTGGCCTCTTGTACCCCTAGATTGCATCACCTCACCAAATACCCTCCAGTACCCCAAGATTGGATCCCCCACCAGTTGCCCTCCACTACCGAGATGGCACCCCTCTGTACTCCTAGATTGCATCACCCCACCAGGTACCCCCTGTACTTCTATATTACATCTCCCCCCACCAGGTGCTCTTCTGTACCCTAAGGTTGCACCCCCCATGTGCCCTCCTGTACTCCTAGATTGCAACCCCACCAGATGCCTTCCTGTAGCCCTGAATCACACTCTCTAGATGTTGCTCTCCTGTACCCCTAGATAGCACCCTCCCCCACCAGGTGCCCTACTGTACCCCTAGATCACATCCCCCTTACCAGCTGCCCTCCTGTGCCCCCAGATCTCACCCCCCATGTGCTGTCCTGTACCCCTCAGATCTTATCCCGCCCACCAGGTTCTCTCCTGTAACTCTAAATTGCACCCCCCACCTGCTGATCGCACATATACCTAGATCACACCCCCCACCAGATGTCCCCCTGTACTCCTAATTTGCACCCCTCACAAGGTGCCCCCCTGTACCCCTAGAATGAATCACTCCACCAGGTGCCCCCAATACCCCTGAATTGAATTACCCCACCAGGTACCCCCCTGTATCGCTAGGTTGCGTGCCCCCCCCCCCCAAGTACCCTTCTGTATCCTCCTACCTTGTACTACTACTACTACTAAATTGCACTCCACCACAACCATGTGCTCTCCTGTAACCCCCCCACCAGGTGCCCTCCTGTACACCTAGATTGCATCTCAATCCACCAGGTGCCCTTCTGTACCACTAGATTTTGCCCCCACCACCATGTGCTTTCCTGTATCCCCCTAGATCACACCCCCACAAGGTGCCCTCCAGTACCCCTAGATCACAACCCCCACTTCTCCTAGATTGCACCCCCCCACCAAGTGCTCCCCCGTACCTCTAGATTGCACCACCTTCAAGTTATTCTCCTTTACCCCTAAAAAGCACCCTCCCCCACCAGATGCCCTACTGTACCCCTAGATCACATCCCCCTCACTAGCTTCCCTCCTGTGCCCCTAGGTGCTCTCCTGTACCCCTAGATCACACCCCCCACCAGGTGCACTCCCAACAGGTGCCCCCCTGTACCCAAAGATTGCATTCAATCCACCAGGTGCTCTCCTGTACCCCCAGAATCCACCCCCACCCACCAGGTGCCCTCAGATCGCACCCCCATGTGCTCCCCTTTATTCCTCAGATTGCAGCCCCCCACCAGGTGATCTACTATACCCCTGTCACACCACACCCACCAGGTGCCCTTCTATACCCATAGATTGCATCCCACCAACCAGGTGCCCTCCTGTACCCCCAGATTGCACACCCCCTCCTACCAGGTAACCTCCTCTGCCCCCAGATTGCAGCCCCTCCCACCAGGTGCCCTCCTGTGCCCCTAGATCACACCCCTCATGTGCTCACCTGTTTCCCTCAAATCACATGTCCCCCACTATGCGATCACACACCCCTACCAGATGCCCCCCTGTACACATAGATTGCATTCCACCCACCAGTTACCCTCCTGTACCCCCGGGTTATGCACCCCCTCCCACCAGGTGCAGATTGCACCCCCCATGTGCACTCCTGTACCCCTCAAATCGCACCCCCACCCAGCGTTCTGGTACCAATTGCACCACCCAGGTGCCCAAAGATTGCATCCCCTATGTGCTCTCCTGTACCCCTCAGATCGCATCCACCCCCCCACTAGGTGATCTACTGTACCCCTGATCACACACCCCCACCAGGTGTCCCCCTGTACCCATGGATTGCATCCCACCTACCAGGTACCCCCTGTATCCCCAAATTGCACACCCCCTTCACCAGGTGCCCCCCTGTCCCCCCAGATCGCACCCTTCATGTGCTTTCCTGTACCCCTCAAATGACACCCCCCCACCAGACGATCTACTGTACCCCTGATCACCCCCCCACCAGGTGCCCCCCTGTACACATAGTGTCCCACTCCCAAGGAGCCCTCCTGTACCCCCAGATTGCACACCTTCTCCTAGCAGGTGCCCCCCTGTGCCCCCTGATCGCACCCCCCATGTACTCTCCTGTACTCTTCAGATGGCATCCACTCCCCCACCAGGCAATCTACTGTATCCCCGATCACACCCTCCACCAGGTGCCCCCTGTACCCATAGATTGCATCCCACCAACCAGGTGCCCAGTTCCCCTAAATTGCACACCTCCCCCCACCATGTGCCCCAAGACAGCACCCCCATGTTCTCCCCTGTACCCCTCAGATAGCATTCACCCTCCCACCAGGCGATCTATTGTACCCCTGATCACACCTCTCCACCAGGTGCCCCCCTGTACCCATAGATTGCATCCCACCCACCAGGTTCCCTCCAGTACCCCCAGATTGCACACCCTCTCCCACCAGGTTCCCCCAGATCGCACCCCTCATATGCTCTCCTGTACCCCTCAAATCGCATCCACCCCCCACCAGGCGATCTACTGTACACCCGATCACACCCCCTTACCAGGTGCCCCTCTGTACCTATAGACTGCGTCCCATTCACCAGGTGCCCTCCTGTACAACCAGATTGCACACCTTCTCCTAGCAGGTGCCCCCAGATCGCCCCCCCTATGTACTGTACCCTTCAGACCGCATCAATCCCCCCACCAAGCAATCTACTGTACCTCCGATCACACCCCTTCATGTGCTCTCCTGTATCCCTCAAATCGCATCCCCCCCACACCAGGCGATCTACTGTACCCCTGATCAGACCCCCCCCACCACGTGCCCCCCTGTACACATAGATTGCATCCCACTCACCAGGTGCCCTACTGTACCCCCAGATTGCACATCTTCTCCTAGCAGGTGCCCCCAGATCGCACCTCTCATGTGCTCTGCTGTACCCATCAGATCACATCCACGCCCCACCAGGCGATCTACTGTGCTCAGGATCTGACCCCCAGCAGGTGCCCCCCCCTGTACCTCTCAGACTGCACTCCCCCCCACCAGGAGATCTGGTGTTGATTGCACCCCCCATGTGCTCTCCTGTTCCCCTTAGATTTGTCGATCGCACCACCATGTGCTCTCCTGTACCTCTCAGATTGCATCCAGCCCCCCACCATGAGATCTACTGTACCCTTGATCACACACCCCAACCAGGTGCCCTCCTGTACCCATAGACTGGGGACCCCCTCCCACCAGGTGCCCTTCTGTGCCCTCAGATAGCAACCCCATGCGCTCTCCGGTACCCCAAACACCCCCACCAGGTGCCCCCATGTACCCAAAGATCGCAAAGCTCCCACCATGAGATCTTTTTTGTACCCCTAGATCCTACCCATGGCGCTCTGTCAATTATATAATCCTTTTGGAGTGAAAATAGATATTTACCACAAAGAATAAGTGCAAAAGAAGAAATAATAAAAGTAAGAATAACCTGCAATACTCTGCTCACTGACAGGCAGTCTGGGTTGGAGAGATCAGCCAGGAAATCCTTCACAGCAACAGGTGCAGATAGGAAAAATCACAACTTCATTCTAGCAGCTACCGGTGTTCTAACAAATAAATCTACCCGTGAAATAAATCTACCAGGGGGCGTGTAAAATTCCAAGGGGTGTGTACAACTGGGCATGTACAATGACATCATTGTCTGGAAAGTTTTATAGCTGTGTTTGTATATGAACGCTACATGTCATGTTTTGCAGCCTTACGTCTCTCCCAAATCAATGTATGTCGTACCGACTTGAAATTTTCAGGGTACACAGGGGACCCTCATGGCCACCCGGGGCCACTTACATAGCAAGGAGGTGCAACCTCCAATATATACCTATCTGTCACAAAACTACAACTGTCATACTACACTACCCTGTCCCCTTCCCTACTTTGAAACCCATTTTCTCTGGAACGGGGAGATGTACAAAACCAAGAATGTAGCTGCACGTGAGGGACACCTGTGGATAAATTTTGTCCTTAAGGCATAGTCAGAACATAAAGAACTCTGCCCATCAAAAAAATCTACCCTGTTACACATTGCTGGAGGCTTCAAGCACCAGAACCCCAGTTTTTCTGGACCTGGGGGGGGGGGGGGATACAGGTGAACAAAATTAGAGGTGCAAGTGGGAGACACCTGTGACTAACGCCCTCCAAAATTTCATCACTAAGGCATCGTCAGAACATTAAAAACACTACTCATTGAAAATATCTACCCTGTTACACATTGATGGAGGCTTCTAGCGTCTGAACTCCAATTTCCTAAGGAACAGGTGAACAAAATTAGAGGTTCAATTGGGGGACACCTGTGACTACAACCCCCTAAAATGTATTCGCTAAGGCATAATCAGAACATAAAGAACTCTGCTCATCAAAAAAAATCTACCATTACAGATTGTTGGAGGCTTCTAACGCCTGAACTCCAATTTCTCAGAAACGGGGGTACAGGTAAACAAAATTAGAGATGCAAGTGGGGAAACCTGTGACTAACACCCCACTTGAATCTCTAATTTTGTTCACCTGTATCCCTCATTTAAGAGAGGTTCAGGTGTTAGAAGCCTCCAGGAATGTGTAACAGGGTAGATTTTTTGGATGAGCAGAGTTCTTTATGTTCTGATGATGCCTTCGCAATGAAATTTTAGGGGGTCTTAGTCACAGGTGTCCACCAATTGCATTTCTAATTTTGTTCCATTCCAGGGAAATTGGGGTTCAGGTGTTTAGAAGCCTACAACAATGTGCAACTGGGTAGAAGTTTTAATGGGCAGAGTTCTTTATGTTCTGACGATTCCTTAGCAATGAAATTTTAAGGGGTGTTAGTCACAGGCATCCCACACTTGAACCTCTAATTTTGTTCACCTGTACCTCCCCATTCCAGAGAAATTGGGGTTCAAGTGTTATAAGCCTCCAGCAATGTGTAACAGGGTAGATTTTTTCTGATGGGAAGAGTTCTGACGATGCCTTAGCAATGCAATTTTAGGGGGTTAGTTTCAGACGTACCACACTTGAACCTCTGAATTTTTTCACTTGTACCCCCTGGTTCCTGGGAAATTGGAGTTCAGGTGCTAGAGGCCTTCAGCAATGTGTAACGGGGTAGATTTTTTTTGATGGGCTGAGTTTTTTATGGTTCTGACGATGCCTTAGTGATAAAATTTCAGGTGGTGTTAGCCACAGGTGTCCCCCATTTGAACCTCCAATTTGGTTCACTTGTACAACCCCCCTCCCCCCCTTCCTTAGAAATTGGGGTTTAGGCGTTAGAAGCCTCCAACAATGTGTAATAGGGCAGATTTTTTTGATGGCCAGAGGTTTTTATGTTCTGGCGATGCATTAACGATGACATTTTAGGGAGTTTAAGCCACAGGTGTCGCCCACTTGTTTCTCTATTTTGTTCACATGTACCCCCCTCCCCTTCCAGAATGATTGGGGTTCTGGTGCTTGAAGCCTCCAGCAATGTGTAACAGGGTAGATTTTTTTTGATGGGCAGAGTTTTTTTATGTTCTGACAATGCCTTAACAATGAAATTTTAGAGGGTGTTAGCTACAGGTGTCCCCCATTTGCACCTACTTTTTTGGTTTTTGTACATCTCCCGTTTCAGAGAAATTGGGGTTCAAAGTAGGGAAGGGGACAGGGTAGTGTAGTATTACATTTCTAGTTTTGTGACAGGTAGGTATAAATTTAGGGATCGCATCTCCTTGGTATGTAAGTGGCCTCCAGGGGTCCATAATTTGTATGTTTTATTTTGGGCTTTTAGTTACACTTACTTTTAAATTAGCAACCCCGATGTTCAATTTTCACTAGTTTTTATAATTATGACCCCCATATTTTGAAAGTTTTTAAAGGTGGGCAGATGAAATTTGAGATACTGCTGGCTAGGAGGGTCCCGTGTACCCTGAGAATTTCAAGTCGGTACGACATACTGTTTAGGAGATAAGGGTGTTTATACTTGGAGAGTTGTAAGGCTGCAGAACATGACATGCAGCATTCATACAGAAACACAGCTAAAAAACTTTCCTGACAATCATTCGCTATCTAATGTGTGTACGGTCACTCAGTGATCGCGGATTGTTCTGTGATACACTTTCTCCTGTACATCTCACTTCCTGCATCGTTCAAATGATCGTATTAAGTGTGTGTACATTATTGGTGGATTATATTTGAACAATCATATCGTTACAGCATGTACAGAATTGTGCACAATACGATCATTCAAAATATTCATGCATAATCTTTGATTGTTTGTTAATCGTTCGTTTTCTAAAGATATTTATTGCACGTGTGTACGTAGCCTTAGAACACCGGGTCACGAGGGAGTGATAGGGTGTCTCCTTGGTGACACATACCCACATTTCACATCTGACATCAGCCGTCTGTGTAATATAAACAGGAGACACACTACAGCATCACTGAGCTGTCTGCGGGATAAAACATTCAAATCTGACATTCATTGAGTAGGAGTCTTCAGAATTGGACAGTCAAATTCATCAAGCAAAATCGGAAGTTTGCGTGTGCGTGCATATTCGCAATGCGGCATCGTACCCCTCAAACCTATTTATCAACGGATTTTCAGCCACCGAGAATACTCTGACGTATTCTCCCAACATTTTTTAACTGAAAAGATCGTACGCTTCGAGGCGCGCAACTCCGCCAGCTTGACACTAGCGAGCTTGCATTAAAAGTCAAAATTTCCCAAAAAAACTATTCTTTCAAATGGCACACATGTTCCAGTTAGCCCTAAATAAAAATGTATGATGTTTTCAAATGTTTCAAACATAAATATTAGCTAGGAAATAGACATATTTTTAAATGACCTAATATTTTCAGGTTGGGAAAAAGTTAACTGATTTCAGCTGTTTACATATCGCCGCATACGTAAATGCTTACAATGCCTGACCCAAGGATCCACCTGTGTGAATGAACGGAAACCTGAGTAAAAGGTTGCTGAAAGCTTTGTTTGGGGATGACAGGGAGAAGCCCTCCAGCTGATAAACAGGAACATCGAATGTATAGTAAGTACCAGACAGGCAAGGTTTTCTTTTGCTATTTTTGTTATTTTATCTGCAACCTTCAAATAAAGCTGACTAAGTCAGCTTAACACTTAAACCTAGGTGTGTGATCTGAGTTGGATGAACCAGACAAGTGTCCTTTGACCCCAGCAAAGGCGATCCTGGGCTTAACCCCTCACTATATACATATACACATACATACATAGTTCTCCCCAGAGGGTTTTAGCTGGTTGCTCCGCCCGGCTGCTGTGAATACTCCGCCCACCTCTCCTTGGCAGCTCTCATCCTCTGCACAGATCTCAGTGAGGCTGCTCTGTGCCATGTGTGCTCTGTGTCATCCGTTCAGAGGATTGCTGCTGCGATGAGAGGTGAGCACACAGTTCAGCCTTCATGTGAAGGGGACACAGGCAGCCCCACTCCCATCTCATAGCACGAGCTGGGATTTCTATTTTTAAAAAAAAGCTGCCGGTGAAATGTATCCACTGCTAGAGCTGTGTGTGAAGTCTGTATGTCATTCTGCATCCTCACAGCTCTCTGTGTACAAACCTCCATATCTCCTAATCTGTACGTCACAATGACCTGTAATTTTCAGGGTGTACAGGAGACCCTCATAGTTACTACAATTTCAGCCCCCCAGCTTTATAGAATTTCAACATATGGGGTCACAAATGTAAAATTTTATGAAAATTGAACTTTGGGGTTGCTGTTTCAGAGGAAAGTGCAACTAGGAGTCCTAAATTGAAAATGCAAATTGGGGACCCCGAGCCACTAACATAGCAAGGAGCATTGGGGTGGGGCCCCTAAATATATACCTACCTGTCACAAATCTATACCTATGAAACTACTGTCTGCTTCTCTTCTTTGTACACCAATTTCTTTGAGGGTGGGGGTACAAAACTATGAAAATATAGGTGCATGTGGGACACATTCCCCCCTTACAATCTCATTACTACAGCATAATTAGAACATAAAACACTCTGCCCATTAAAATGGGCTTTCCTGCCCTGTTACACATTCCTGTCCACTTAACTAACATTTTGAACTTCAATTGGGGAATGGGGAGGTGTAAGAAATCAAAAATATTGGTACAAGTGGGGAACATCTGTGACTAAGATCCCCTAAAACTTAATCATTATGGCATCATTAGAAAATGAACTCTGCCCACTAAATTTTATTGAGGTTGAGGTACTGGAAGGTTATAGTCATGTGTACCAAGGAAGTGCATTTTGATGGACAGTTTTTTTATGTTGTAATGATGCCATGGTGATGAAAGGTGATAGCCACAAGTGTCTCCCATTTCCACCTATATTTTTGTTTCCCTGCACCTCCTAATTCTAGAGAAATTGGGGTTTAAGGTAGAGATGCAGACAGATATGTGTAACAGAGCAGGCAGCATTTTGCTAGGTAGGGATTTATGTTCTCATAATGCCATACTAATTACATTTTAAAAAGGTTTACCCAAAAGTGTCCCCCACTTGCACCTTCAGTTTCTGTTTCCTATGCCTCCACGTGTACAGGATATACAGGGTTTGGAGTGTAATCCAGGAGTTAGCAGTGGAAGTGAATATGAATGAAGTGTTTTATCAAACCAGCAGTGCTCCCAAGCATATGCATATCTCTATATATATAACAGCACGGTAGCTCAGATATATACATATATATGATTTCCTGGATAGATTTTCTATATATATGTGTATATATTTAAATATATATATATATACACATAGTTCTCCCCAGAGGTTTTTAGCCGGTTGCTCCGCCCAGATGATTTGAATACCCCGCCCAGCTCTCGGCAGCTCTCGTCCTCGGATGCACAGATCTCAGGCTGCTCTGTGTCATCCATTCAGAGGATTGCACACAGCTCAGCCTTCATGTGAAGGAGACACAGGCGGCCCCGCCCCCATCTCATAGCAGGAGCTCTGCCTTTGAAATGTATCCATCTCTAGCTCTGCATGTCATTCTGCATCCTCACAGCTCTGTGTACAAACCTCCATATCTCCTAAACTGTATGTCACAATGACCTGTAATTTTCAGGGTGTACAGGGGACCCTCATAGATACTAGTTATTATAATTTCAGGCCCCCAGCTTTAAAGAATTTCAAGATATGGAGGTCACAAATGTAAAAGTTATGAAAATTGAACTTTGGGGTTGCTGTTTCAGAGGAAAGTGGAACTAGGAGTCCTAAATTGAAAGTGCAAATTGGGGACCCCGGGGGCCACTAACATAGCAAGAAGCATTGGGGTGGGGCCCCTAAATATATACCTACTTGTCAAACTACTGTCTGCTTCTCTTCTTTTTACACCAATTTCTCTGGGGCCTTTTTTGATAGATAGCAAGAGGTATCATAATTAAATATCTTTATTTTTTGGAAAGAAATACAGAAATTTTTCTGCCTTTTTGGATAGATAGCATGAGATATCAGAATTTAATATCTGTATTTTAGGGCGAAATACAGAAATGTTTCCAGCTTTTTTGATAGATAGCAAGAGGTATCAGAATTAAATATCTGTATTTTTTGGAAAGAAATACAGATTTTTTTCTGCCATTTTTGTTAGATAACAAGAGCTTTCAGAATTAAATATCTGTAATTTTTGGAGAGAAATACAGAAAATTTTCTGCCTTTTTGGATAGATAGAACATGGTATCAGAATTAAATATCTGTTCTTTAGGGAGAAATACAGAAATTTTTCCAGCTCTTTTGACCGATAGCAAGAATTATCAGAATTAAATATCTGTGTTTTTTTTGGAGAGAAATACAAAATTTGTTTGTCTTTTTTGATAGATAGCAAGAATTATCAGAATGAAATATCTGTAATTTTTGTAGAGAAATACAGAAGTTTTTCTGCCTTTTTTGATAGATAGCAAGAAGTATCAGAATTAAATAACTAATTTTTGGAGGGAAATACAGAAATTTTTCCACCTTTTTTGATAGATAGCAAGAGGTATGAGAATTAAATATCTGTTTTTTAGAGAACAAAACATACATTTTTCTGGCTTTTTTGATAGATAGGAAGAGGAATCAGAATTAAATATCTGCAACTCTTATAGAGAAATACAGACATTTTTCTGAAGTTTTGGATAGATAGCAAATGGAGAAATACAGAATTTTTTCTGTTTTTTTTTTTTTGATAGATAGCAATAAGTATCAGAATTAAATATCTGTATTTTTTTGGGGAGAAATACAGAATTTTATTATGCCTTTTTGATAGATAGCAAGAGGTATCATTATTAAATATCTATTTTTTAGAGAGAAATACAGAAATATTTCTGCCTTTTTTGATAGATAGCAAGAAGTGTCAGGATTAAATATCTGTATTTTTTGAGAAAAATACAGAAATGTTTCTATTTTTTTTTTTTTATAGCAAGAGGTATCGGAAATAAATATCTGTATTTTTTTGAAAGAAATACAGAAATGTTTCTGCCTTTTTTGATAGATAGCAAGTGGTATCAGAATTAAATATTTGTATTTTTTGGAGAGAAATACAGACATTTTCTGCCATTTTTGATAGATAGCAAGAGGTATCAGAATTAAATTACTATATTTTTTGGAGAGAAATACAGAAATTTTTCTGCCTTTTTGGATAGATAGCACGTGGTATCAGAATTTAATATCTGTTTTTTAGGGAGAAATACAGAAATGTTTCCAGCTTTTTTGACCGATAGCAAGAATTATCAGAATTAAATATCTGTGTTTTTTATTTGGAGAGAAATACAAATTTGGTTTGCCTTTTTTGATAGATAGCAAGAATTATCATCGCTGGACTATTTCGGGGTCTGTTCCGCAGGGTAGTTCCTCTGTTCAAGAAAAGTTGTTGCCCTTGTAAAACTGCATGTAAAAACAGCGGCTAGGGGGGGCGTGGCTTGACCGGCGAGCGAGATGGCTGTGTGAACCCGGAGCTCCTGAGACGCCGGCCGCAATCCGCCTAAAATCGGGACGATACTTACCCATCCATGGGTAAACAAAAGAAAGCCAGAGTGGGGAGGCTTCCCCCGACCCCAGCGCCGCTCCTAGATTCGGGGCAGCCCTCCATACGGGCGTACATTCGGGACTCTTCTCCGGCGTCCCCCTTAGCTTCCAAGATGGCGCCGGCCTCTACTCCACGCACGTGGCGGCGGGGAGAGAGAGGAGACTGTCAGGAGGACGAAGCTGCACAGCAGGCAGTGAGACCCACGGATGGGGAAGACTTACATTCATCCTCCCCCCGGAGCTCTGGAACATCATCCCACATTGCGGTGAGTCCTGCTGGGCATGGAGAGGGTAGCCATTCCCCTGCAATCTCCCCTCAGGGAGAAGACATGCACCTAGGGGCACCAGAAGACCCAGTAGATGGGGGGACAGATGCATTGCAACAGGAGGGGGCCTCTCCATATTGGAGGGAACTGTCACCGCCAAGAGCTAGGAGGGAGATTGCTCTGGGTTCACCATTATTGAACCTCACCTCCTCAGTCAGTAATACACCCTACCTGGGTAAGCGGGCAAGGGAGGACAAGGCCTGGAAGAATGGGATTTCACCCAGCCAATCCATGAGGAGAGTAGAGGAGCCTTCCTTCACAGAGACTCTCTCTAATCCCAATTGGCACCAATATTTGCAGTCTCTTCCAACTAAAGATGACTTTCAAAAATTAGTGGCAGATGTTCAGGCTACTTGTCACACTGAAATTGGGGCCTTACGTGCTGACCTACAGTCCCTAGCGGGTAGAGTGGATGACCTAGATGATACGGTGCTTCATGCAAAGGAAGATATTCCGGCAAAGGGTGTGTTTTTTTCTATTGAAATACCCGATACTGATGCAGCCCTGGGGGGGGCTAGGGACTGCTTCCAGCATTTAGATGGGAGACACCTGGCCTCATCCTAGTGGCATTTCCTGTTAGCGGCCGGCGTCGGCCAAACTCCCTTTTTTACGTTTTTCATATCTATGGCAGGGCTTCTGTGGATTCCTGACTTGAGTCCGCTGCCAGTCTGGGTCTATTGTCCCTCTAAAGGGAGTTGTTCATCTGTTGTAAGATGTAGTTCCCTATCCTCACCTGATGGGAGATGGGGACCGGCAGATGTCAACCCCTTTTTGGTCGCCATTAGGCGAATGTTCTTATGCTGGTTTGTTTTCTTCTCCCGGTTCTTGGGTTTTTCCCATATTGTTTGGAGGGTCATTCTTGAGCCTCTCTCCCCTTTTCCTTTTTCTGAAAGTAACACTATGTTTGGGTGTCAATGGATGTACTTGATTCTCTCCAGATCACTACAAAGGTGTTCTAAATACAGGGGAGGTCTTAGAAGAGGCGCTGTGGTTACCATGTTATTTTAATGGCTACTAAGGTTTTATCTTTTAATGTCCGAGGCTTAAACTCCAACAAGAAACGTAAATTGGCCCTTAGGGAATTTAAACGTCTGTCCTCAGATGTGGTCTTCCTACAGGAGACTCATTTTGATAGCTCGGGTAATTTTAATTTTGCCTCCAGACTTTACTCCCAGGTGTATCAAGCCAATTCCCAATGTAAGAAAAAGGCCGGAGTGGCAATCCTTTTGAAAGATTCTTTTAAATTTACACTAGCCCGCTCAATTATTGACAAGGGGGGGGGGGGAGATATATTATTTTAAATGGCTCAGTGCAAGGGGTCTCTATCACCTTGTGCAATGTGTATGCTCCTAATCAGGGTCAGATTCCCTTTCTTAGCAAGGTTCTGTCTCTCCTTGGGAAATTTGATCATACATATTTAATAGTGGGGGGTGACTTTAATGTGCTGTTCTCCCCGGCTTGTGATAGACATGCTCTATTCAACTCTCAGCTCTCTAGGCAGGGATCCAAACAATCTAGGGAGTTTAGACAACTGATCAGGAGATACCAACTTTATGACAATTGGCGTATTCACCATCCCTCTAGTAGACAATATTCCTTCTACTCCTCCTCCCATAGTACCCATACCCGCATAGACTATCTGTTAGACAACATGCGGTCAAAGGAGCTCTCCATGCAGATGAAACAAGCTATCCTTAAGCTGCAAAAACAGAATAAACCCATCTGTGAAATTGCTACAATATTAGAAGTGGCAAAATCTACAGTTTGGTACATCATGAGAAAGAAACAAAGCACTGGTGAACTTGAGCAATGCCAAAAGACCTGGACGTCAACGGAAGACAACAGTGGTGGATGATCGCATAATCATTTCCATGGTGAAGAGAAACCCCTTCACAACAGCCAACCAAGTGAACAACACTCCCCAGAAGGTAGGCGATATCCAAGTCTACCATAAAGAGAAGACTGCATGAAAGTAAATATAGAGGGTGCACTGCAAGGTGCAAGCCACTCAAAAACATCTAAAAAAGCCAGCACAGTTTGACCGGCGAGCGAGATGGCTGTGTGAACCCGGAGCTCCTGAGACGCCGGCCGCAATCCGCCTAATATCGGGACAATACTTACCCATCCATGGGTAAACAAAAGAAAGCCAGAGTGGGGAGGCTTCCCCCGACCCCAGCGCCGCTCCTGGATTCGGGGCAGCCCTCCATACGGGCGTACATTCGGGACTCTTCTCCGGCGTCCCCCTCAGCTTCCAAGATGGCGCCGGCCTCTACTCCACGCACGTGGCGGTGGGGAGAGAGGGGAGACTGTCAGGAGGACGAAGATGCACAGCAGGCAGTGAGACTCACGGATGGGGAAGATTTACATTCATCCTCCCCCCGGAGCTCTGGAACATCATCCCACATTGCGGTGAGTCCTGCTGGGCATGGAGAGGGTAGCCATTGCCCTGCAATCTCCCCTCAGGGAGAAGACATGCATCTAGGGGCACCAGAAGACCCAGTAGATGGGGGGACAGATGCATTGCAACAGGAGGGGGCCTCTCCATATTTGAGGGAACTGTCACCGGCAAGAGCTAGAAGGGAGACTGCTCTGGGTTCACCATTATTGAACCTCACCTCCTCAGTCAGTAATACACCCTATCTGGGTAAGCGGGCAAGGGAGGACAAGGCCTGGAAGAATGGGATTTCACCCAGCCAATCCATGAGGAGAGTAGAGGAGCCTTTCTCCACAGAGACTCTCTCTAATCCTAATTGGCACCAATATTTGCAGTCTCTTCCAACTAAAGATGACTTTCAAAAATTAGTGGCGGATGTTCAGGCTACTTGCCGCACTGAAATTGGGGCCTTACGTGCTGACCTACAGTCCCTAGCGGGTAGAGTGGATGACCTAGATGATACGGTGCTTCATGCAAAGGAAGATATAATTGCGCTCTCTCAGAAAGCAGAGGACAGTGATCAGAAAATCAGGGAGCTTCAGCGGCAAATAGAGGATATGGATAATAAATCCCGCCGCAATAATATTAGAGTGCGGGGCCTTCCAGAAGCGACCAGAGATGTTGACCTTAAACCACTCCTGCAAGCCTTTTTTGCCAGGGTGCTGGGGCGCCCCTCCCCCAGAGAGGTCCACATTCAAAGAGCCTTTAGAACAACCAGGCGTCAGGGATCAGCCGCTAGACCTAGAGATGTGATTTGCCAACTAGTGGATGCTCAAACAAAAGATGACATCATGACTACCGCCAGAAATATGCGTAACCTTGAATTTGACGGAGCACCTCTTCAACTTTTTCAGGACTTATCATGGCACACGCTACAGCAGCGCCGCCTTCTCCAGCCACTACTGACTGTTCTTAGAGATGGTCACATTTCCTACAGGTGGGGCTTTCCTTTTAGCCTCATAGCCCGCCAGGATGGCAGGACTGTCACTTTGCGGTCCCCAGATGATTTGGACTCTTTTTGTGGAGAGCTGGGGATAACCCGCCCGAAGCTACCTGGATGGGAGCCCGAGATTTTGGTTCATCCCCGCTCCCCCCAGTGGCAGCGGGTGGCTTCAGGGAGGAGATCCAGGGCTCACCGAGGGGATACAACTCACCCACCTGATTGCTCCCCTCCTTTACGCCACTGAATTTATGACTGCCCACATCATGCGGTGCTCTTACAGTTTAACAATTTAGAAAAGTTCCAATGTAATGATTAATGTTGTACACGCTGTTCTATATGCATGGTTTAGAGTTGATTTGCTGACATGCTGGGGTGGGGTTTGATAACCCTCACATTGATATTGATATGCACTGAATGATATTAATGCAATACCTGTTATCTGGTAGTATGTTACAACACTGAGTGACATTAGTGACCTACCTGAAATCTGGCTTTACCCCTTTGCTCCGGCAACGGGCGTGTTTTTCCTATTGAAATACCCGATACTGATGCAGCCCTGGGGGGGGCTAGGGACTGCTTCCAGCATTTAGATGGGAGACTCCTGGCCTCATCCTAGTGGCATTTCCTGTTAGCGGCCGGCGTCGGCCAAACTCCCTTTTTTTACGTTTTTCATATCTATGGCAGGGCTTCTGTGGATTCCTGACTTGAGTCCGCTGCCGGTCTGGGTCTATTGTCCCTCTAAAGGGAGTTGTTCATCTGTTGTAAGATGTAGTTCCCTATCCTCACCTGGTGGGAGATGGGGACTGGCAGATGTCAACCCCTTTTTGGTCGCCATTAGGCGAATGTTCTTATGCTGGTTTGTTTTCTTCTCCCGGTTCTTGGGTTTTTCCCATGTTGTTTGGAGGGTCATTCTTGAGCCTCTCTCCCCTTTTCCTTTTTCTGAAAGTAACACTATGTTTGGGTGTCAATGGATGTACCTGATTCTCTCCAGATCACTACAAAGGTATTCTAAGTACAGAGGTGGTCTTAGAAGCGGCGTTGTGGTTACCATGTTATTTTAATGGCTACTAAGGTTCTATCTTTTAATGTTCGAGGCTTAAACTCCAACAAGAAACGTAAATTGGCCCTTAGGGAATTTAAACGTCTGTCCTCAGATGTGGTCTTCCTACAGGAGACTCATTTTGATAGCTCGGGTAATTTTAATTTTGCCTCCAGACTTTACTCCCAGGTGTATCAAGCCAATTCCCAATGTAAGAAAAAGGCCGGTGTGGCAATCCTTTTGAAAGATTCTTTTAAATTTACACTAGCCCGCTCAATTATTGACAAGGGGGGAGATATATTATTTTAAATGGCTCAGTGCAAGGGGTCTCTCTCACCTTATGCAATGTGTATGCTCCTAATCAGGGTCAGATTCCCTTTCTTAGCAAGGTTTTGTTTCTCCTTAGGAAATTTGATCATACATATTTAATAGTGGGGGGTGACTTTAATGTGCTGTTCTCCCCGGCTTGTGATAGACATGCTCTATTCAACTCCCAGCTCTCTAGGCAGGGATCCAAACAATCTAGGGAGTTTAGACAACTGATCAGGAGATACCAACTTTATGACAATTGGCGCATCCATCATCCCTCTAGTAGACAATACTCCTTCTACTCCTCCTCCCATAGTACCCATACCCGCATAGACTGTTTACTAATCTTCCTCTTTTGAGGAATAGTGTCTCTGCGGAAGTACATCCGATCTCCTGGTCAGATCATGCTCCTGTCACTTTAGAAGTGTCCCTCTCCCCCAAACCGACGGGAGTGTGCCATTGGAGGCTTAACGATTATTTAATCAAATTGCCAGAAACCAAAGCCTCCCTCTCTGCTAATTTACAAACATTTTTTAGAGAAAATGTTGGTTCTGTCAGGCATATATCCACACTTTGGGAGGCGCATAAGGCGGTGATTAGGGGACATTGCATAGCTCTCGGCTCAAAACTTAAACGGGACTCTAATTTACAACGCTCCCTCACCATACAGGCCCTGCGGACTGCGGAGGCTAAATATATGTTACACCCATCTGTAAGACTTCTGGGGGAACTGACCACCCTTAGGTCTAAACTTCGTGCTATTGAGTTACGGAAGGTGGGCTGGCAGATGCAGAGAACCCGCCAGCTATATTATCATAAAGGTAACAAGGCGGATTCGCTGCTAGCTCGCAAGCTGAGAGATATGCAATTAAACTCCTCACCGGGGGCAATTAAAGATAAAGGCGGGGTGGTTTACTACGACCCCTCTCAAATAGCCGCCTGCTTTGAAGCATACTACTCACGCTTGTATCAGACGGTTCATAGGGCCCAAGCCCCCTTGGGGAGATCACTGTTCCCTGCCATAGATTCTTATTTAGCACAAGTGGATCTTCCCAGGTTGAAACCTGAGAGTCTGGAACAACTTAATTGCCCTATTACAGAGGAAGAAATAGCAAATATCATTGGCCAACTTCCTTCATCCAAGGCCCCGGGGCCGGATGGCCTTCCCTATCTATATTATAAAACGTTTTTGCCAGAGCTCTCCTCATACCTTCTTTCATTATTTAATGACTTTCTGAAAGGCAAACCGATTCCACCCTCTATGTCTATGTCACATATTACGGTCATTCCAAAACCAGGTAAAGACCCCTTAGATTGCTCAAATTATAGGCCAATTGCTCTCTTAAACTCGAACTTAAAAATTTTTACAAAAATTTTAGCCACTCGGTTATCAAAGTTTCTCCCTGCCCTTATTCATGGAGATCAAACGGGTTTGATCAAAACACCGTCGGTGATACTCAGCCTTGATGCCGAAAAGGCTTTTGACCGCCTTAGCTGGCCATTTCTTTTGGCTACCCTGACTAAAATGGGTTTTAGGGGCCCCTTTGTTAAGGCGATTGAGGCCTTATATGCGGCCCCTTCAGCATCGGTCAAACTCCCCCAGGCATCCTCCAAGGTATTTGCGATTAGAAATGGGACGAGACAGGGATGTCCTTTGTCACCCCTGCTTTTTGCTCTATGTATAGAGCCGTTGGCGGCCTGCATTTGCTCAAATCAAAATGTACATGGAATTCAGGTGCAAGGGAAGGAATACAAGCTCTCATTATATGCAGATGATATTCTACTGACTCTCTCCCAACCGCTTATTTCCCTCCCCAATCTATGGGAAGAATTAACGAGATATGGGGCACTAGCAGGATTCAAGGTGAATTCCTCTAAATCAGAGGCCCTGCCCCTTCATATCCCTCCAGCTACTCTGCAAACCTTACGAGACTCTTTCTCTTTTATTTGGCAAGAACATTCCTTCCAGTACCTAGGGACGCATATTACCACCACTTATTCACAAATTTACCCATATCATTTTCCACCGCTATTTCGGGAGGTGACAAATTTATTGAATAAATGGAAAAACCACCAATTATCACTATTAGGTAGGATTGCCTCGGTTAAAATGATGCTCCTTCCCAAACTGCTGTATTTATTTCAGACCTTGCCAGTTAAAGTGCCGTTTTCAGCTCTAAAGAAGGTCCAAACGGAGTTTATGCAATTTATCTGGGCTTATAAGAGACATAGAGTGGCTAAATCTATTGTTTGCACACCCAGAGATGGGGGAGGCTTAGGGGCCCCTGATCTCCATAAATATTATGTAGCAGCCCACCTAAGACACTTTGTACTGTGGACCTCCTCACGTCCCCCTAGTGTTTGTGCAGAACTGGAGAGGGAATGGATAGCACCCGTTTGTCCTAATGCTATGTTGTGGAGTTCCTCTGTAAAGTTGGGGGACGGTGATCTGACGGCGCCTATGATTTTCTCGAGGAATATGTGGAGGGCTTGTAAGGCTAAGTATGACCTGGCATCTTCCCCTTCCAGAGTGACTTCCATAATATATAATCCTCAGATTCCAGACAGTCTTACACACTCAATGGCCGGGCCCTGGAGGGACAGAGGCTTGTTCCACATTAATTGTATCCTACACCCGGTTGAAAGGCGATTACTTACCTTTGCTGAACTGAGGGTCAAATTTGAATTACCCCGATCCTCATTCTATGCCTTCTTACAGATACGGCATTACGTCCTATCTTTGCAGCCCTCTGCTACCTTCCAGGCCCTGACTTCATTTGAGCGACTTTGTCTAGATGGCCCTTACACCAAGGGAACGATCTCCTCTATATATCGTCTCCTACATGATGGCATGCGGGGTAGATCTTCTAAATTTGCTTATATGCTCAAATGGGAGGAAGTGTTGGGCCAATCTCTTACCCCAGAAGACTGGCTGGATATTTGGGAGGCGGCCCATAAGAGTTCCATCAATACCTTATATAAAGAAAATCTGTACAAAATTGTTCTCCGGTGGTATCACACGCCAATGGTGCTCCATCGTTTGTTCCCTAATGTTGACCCTACATGTTGGCGGTGTAGTCTACATCAGGGTACGCTAGAACACATATTCTGGTTTTGTCCACTTATAAAGCCATATTGGTTGCAAGTTAATGATTTGATTTCAGATGTGACTCAGGTACGGGTCCCTCTGGATCCCCTGAATCATTTACTGGGGAGACCTTTTTTACATGTCCCAGGTACATTTTGTAAATTGATAGCCCATATTCTAGTTGCAGCACGTACACTTATAGCATCCAGATGGAAATCAAAGTCTCCACCTTCTTTGGAGAATCTCAATGCACGGATTCATGAGATCCGTCTTATGGAATATCTCACGGCAATTATTAGAGATACAATGGCCAAATTTGAGCTGGTTTGGGAACCATGGGACCGTTTTTATGCAAATTTATGTAACAGTTGATTATGCTTTATTTATTCTTTTATTGTGCTATACCTTCTGCCTTATTTTCTACTGGTTCGTATATTGTTAGAGATTTATATACTTTCCTGTGGATGTTAATTTGCACTGCATACCTTTTGTATGATTCGGAAATATGCTTTGATACTTTCTTATAGTGTTGCTGCCCCCTTTTGTGTTTGTTTTGTATTTCCCTTTTCTTTTTCCTGTACCCTGTTTAAAATGTTTTCAATAAAAATATAATTGCAAAAAAAAAAAAAAAAAGCCAGCACAGTTTTGGAAAAACATTCTTTTGACGGATGAAACTAAGATCAACCTTTACTAGAATGATGGCAAGAAAAAAGTATGGAGAAAGCGTGGAACAGCTCATGATCCAAAGCATACCACATCATCTGTAAAACATGGCGGAGGCAGTGTAATGGCTTGGGCGTGCACGGCTGCCAGTGGCACTGGGACACTAGTGTTTATCGATGATGTGACATAGAACAGAAGCAGCCGAATGAATTCTGAGGTGTTCAGAGACATAGCCCCTGATTCATCAAGCAAAATCGGATTATCGGTCGCGCATTCGTATTAGCGATCCGGAATCGTGCGCGATCGCGCTATTCAACAACTGAAAAAGCTCG
>NC_092860.1:65385639-65392273 GCF_032062135.1 Pyxicephalus adspersus
TTAACCCTGATAACACCCCCATACCTGACGGGTCCTGTGTTGGTCTTATTAATTACCCTATAGCTAGCCTTTTTAATCAGCTGGACATAACGCTGGGTGACACATTGATTTCACGAAGTGACAACCTTTATACGTATAGAGCGCATATCGAATCCCTAATAAATTATAATTCACAAACTTTAGCCGCTCAATTCACGGCCGGATTTTTCTATAAAGATACCGCTGGTCATCATGATGACCGGGCTCTTGACGGGCGTAATGACGGCTTCATCAAGAGGTCGCAATATACGGTTCGTTCCAGAAGCGTTGAATTAATGGGCCCCATTTACGCTGATATATTAAATCAACCGAAGCTGATACTGAATAGACTAGATCTAAAGATAAAGCTGACTAGAAACAAAAACTCTTTCTGCCTTATGTCTGCTGAAGGTACCCAATTTAAAGTACAAATACAACATGCCTCCCTGTATGTCAAAAGAGTTCAAGTATCGCCCGCTGTAAGAATAGGCCACAGTCGCGCTCTGTTACCAGCTAACGCAAAGTACTCGGTCGATCGAGCATCTCTTAAAGTGTATAGTATTCCTGCTGGCACGCGCATATCGAACCACGAAAACCTCTTTCTCGGAAACATTCCAAAAACTGTAATACTAGCATTTGTGGACAACGACTCGTTTTCGAGTAATTACCAGAGAAATCCATTGTGCTTCAACCACTACAATGTAAACTATGCCGCGTTATATTTGGATGGACAGCAGATACCTGCAAGACCGTTTCAACCTAATTTTTAAGGTGCTTCAGCTGTTCGCGAATATATGGCCCTCGTACATATTTCGGGCAAGCAAAAGGCTGACAACGCTTTATCGGTGGATCATTCAGAATTTTTGAATGGTTACACTTTATTCGCTTTTGATTTATCGCCTGATCAAGAACCTAGTGGACATTTCTCTCTGGTAAAAACCGGGAATCTCCGGGCTGAAATTAGATTTGCGGAACCTACGCAAAACACTAATAACATGATTGTTTATTCAATTCATGAGAATATTATTGAAATAAATAACAGAAGGGAAGTATTGTACGATTTTCAATAAAATGAATAACTATGAAATTGCTAGCGTTATTAAATCAGACTTTCATGCCCGGCGCATCTTTAAAGGTGTATTTCCATGTGATTTATTACCGGGAAACAAAGTCATCGACAGACCAGTGGCCTATATTGTAAACACGGATAAATCGCATCAGCGGGGAAAGCACTGGATTTTAATTATATTATGTACGAATGATTTGTCTATTTTTTTTGATAGTTATGGTATATCACCTGAAAATGAAATATTTCCTGATGAATTCATGCAATTTTTATCGCGAAATTCTGAGATTATAAGATATCAAAACAAGCAAATACAGGACACCTCTAGTTCAGTCTGCGGCAATTACTGCATCTATATCTTACATTGCATTGCTAAAGGGATGTCTTTTGAAAATGTATTAAAAACATTCACAAACGATTTTAGAAAAAATGACAGCATTGTACGTGACTATGTAGTAAAGCGAATGAAACAATTATGTCTGTGTTGTTGTAATTACAATCAAACATGCATACCCTACTGTTCCCTATTGTGAAGGCTGGAATCCGGCTGGTAGTGAGGCGGGTGTACGCGCATACTCGAGTCCGGACCGCGGTAATCCGCGATCGCTGGCCGCGCGTACTTTCGCGCTTCCAGCGAGCGCGGATTTCATTGATGAATCAGGGGCATACTGTCAGCTGAAATCCAATCAGTCAAATTGATTAGGAGGCTTTTTAATTTGTCCAATTACTTTTGAACCCCTGAAATGAATTGTGTTAAAAAAGGCTTTAGTTGCTCACATTTTTATGCAATCTTTTTGTTCAACCCACTGAATTAAAGCTGAATGTCCGCAGTTCAACTGCATCTGAGTTGTTTCATTTAAAATTAATTGTGATAATGTACAGAACCAAAATTAGAAAAAAGTTGTCTCTGTCCAAATATTTATGGACCTAACTGTATACTGAAAACTTAAAAAAAAAACAAAAACAGACTTACCTTCCATCCCGCAGGGCAGTCCGATCACTCCGGGGTTGTCCAGCATTGGGGCCAGCGTTGTCTCCGCATCCTTCCCGGCGCCTCCATCTTCGTCTTCTCTTCCGGGTTCTTCATCCTACGTCACCCGACCCAGGCGCAAGATCGGGTGACATAGGATGGAAAAAATTTTGTTGATTTCACTGCGCATGTGTGAGATCGGCAAATTTTTCTCTTTTAAACAAAAAGACTGCTTCTGCCCATGCCCGAGATGCTCAGGCATGCGGAGAAGGAGCGCCCAAGAGCCTCTCGGGATGCTTGACGTAGGTATCCCTGGAGGCTTTGCTCTCCCATTCATTCTGGACTGCTTAGGCGGCCGAAAATTAGGGGGTGGTGCTGCACTTTTTTTTTTTTATTTAAAAAAAAGGGTGTTGCACCTAAAAAAAGGTTCTCTACCCTTTTATGTAAAGTGAAAATCCTGGGTTTAGGTATGCTTTAACCCCTCTAGCGGTATTCCCGAGTGTGACTCCGGTGGATTTTCTAGACAAAGAATCGGTATTCCCGAATTACACTTGGGGTAGCTTTTAACTAAAAAAAAAACCACTTTCCTTGTTCTGTCACTGTCCCTGGCATCCTGCTGGTCCCCGCAGGTCCTGGGGACACGTCCTTCTCCTCTGATCTCCAGCCGCAAACTGCAGAGACGAGATCTACGTGGTTTCCCGGTGATGTCGGTGCATGCGACGGTTCCTCCGCCGGGAGGATCGGCGGGAAGTTCAAATAATTTTGTATTGAATTCAATACAAAATAGCTGTATTGCGTCGAATACAAAGAAATAGTCATATAATATATATATATATATATATATATATATATATATATATATATATAATTATATTATATATACTACTGTACACTTAAATTAATTTTTTTTTTAACAGATTTTTGTGTTTTGGTATTTAAAGTTTATTATTACATTTATTAAATATTGGTGAGTTATGCCTAAGAACTATTGCCTACAATACAAAATGTACATGCAAAAAATTGTACCGCTTTTTTGCGTGGAAATTTTGACCGAATTAGACCGCTAGGGAGGTTAAAGCATCCTCATCCGCACTGTTTGCAGACTTATACGTATTTTGTATTCTCCTCAATTGTTAGCTGAGTTGACGTCAATTGCCGGCCGGCTTTGAGGGGCGCGGCTTTTCTACCCGACCTAGCCTGTCTTCCTCCGTTCACATGATAAAAGAAAGGCGCAGCCGGTGCATTGTGGGAGGTGCGTGTGGCACATCTCTTCAGCTAATTCACGGTTAGAAAGTAAATTTGATTGACAGTATTGCCGACCTCCTTTTTTCTCATAGCTTCGCAGAAAGAAGATTCGTCTCCACCCAGCAGTTGCCTCCGGGTGGGAGGAGTTTGCGCGCGCGTTTGTTGTGGGTGTTACCTTACGGCATGAACGCACACGGCATGCAGCAAACAAAAGGGGTGCCGGACGGGAGCGCGCACGACTCAGGAACGAGCAGAGGAGGCAGTGGAAGCATGCAGGAGCTCCGGGGGGAGGAGGAGCCGGGTGGAGAGGGCCCCCGGGGGCCACATGAGGGAGACATTAAAGGTGATTCGGGCCCCCGGGGGCCACACAGAGAGCACTTCAATCACGAGACACTGACCTCAAGTGGACTTAATTTGTCACAATTGAAACACGACTCCAGCGATGTCCAGGAGTCTCAGCAGAGTCTGGGCCCTTTGGATCTTCAGATTAAACACAGTATAGGGGAGCCCCTTGATGAGCATTGCCATATGGGCCCTCGAGATCCTGTTACAGTGACATGTACCCGGCCATCAGACGTAAATCCAGGACTCCTAGACACTGAGTGCACAGATGCTCCGGAGGGCATAGAGCATCAACAACACGACCCAGATAACCTGCAAAGCACCTATACCTTTAAGCAGTTGTTTTCAGCAAAACCTCTGAGACCGAGCGTTAAGGCTGTCAGCGCAATAGTGGATTTGGTAGAGCCCACATTCTACCATCTGGAGCAACAACAGGTCACCCTGCAGCCCCTTGACAAAGCCGGCCACCATGGTGCGCGGGAAGCAGCTTTTCTACCTCCTGAAATGGATCACTCCTGTGTCCAGATATTCTCTTCAGAACCTACAGACGAAGAGTTTCCACTAATGCTTGACCCGATCTCTGCTCTTAGACTCCATGAGGATCTGGAAAGAGTCGATACTGCCATTGAGTTGCCTGGGTCAGATTCTCCTAGCCCAGAGCCTGGTGACATCTTTGCAGAGATGTCCGCAGATCACCTGCTGGTCCATGAAGTGCGCAGAAGGGGAGTCAACATGACTGAAGGAGTCCCAGTACCAAGTTCTGAACATGTGGCAGAGATTGTTGGAAGGCAGGGTCAGTATTTGTACTTTATTGTGTTTATATAGACTGTCCTGCTTGTTTGAATTCATTGCAAAAACAAAGTGGAGGAGTTCCGCTTTTGCATGCTGCCCATATGTGATCTGTACTGATTATGCTTTTTGCCAGTTTTTTTGTTTATTAAGAAGAATTGGTTTTAAATATGTGAGTGCATGTGCATTGTGATGGGTTAAACACTCACTGAATAGTAATCACTTTGCACATAATGGTATTTTTTGGCATTTTAAGTAAAGTTTACAAATCTAAGTTGGTGGCCGTGAGAACGGTTCTTTAGATCATTAGTTCTGTGTAGGTGGAATGCAAATGATGGCCATTGATTAGTGTATACTGGAGATGGGATTTAACAATACCATCCATGATGTACTGAAAATGGAAAGGGTGGGATGCTGGGGTGGCCAGGGTTTTTGGGTATCGCACTTTATCCAGTGTGTATGACTTCCAGCCTGCATACATCCCTGAAATCAACTAATAGGAAGGCTTACAGAGGGTGTCATCAGAATGAATGCATTTCTAAGGTCAAATTTAGCCAGTGAGCAACACTTCTTGAAGTTTAGCAGTCTATTCCTCCTGATCAAAGCAATGTTACCTGTAGAAAAGGTCCATGGTCTTTTTTCAGCGTGTTTGTTTTGACAGGTAAAACAAAAACAAAATCATCACAGTCTCTTTGCCTGTCTTTGAAAGGGCAACCCCCAATTAAACCCTTTATATACTTTCCTCACCTATGCAGCTCCTTGTTCCTTTGCAGTTTAGCAACATTTCTGGATATGGAGGAACCAGGCTTGAGCTATTTCACGTTACCTGTGAGGCGATATCACCATTCCCTTGGGTTGCCAATGCGTCTGGTATCAGTGGCAGCTGCAAATACAGCAGTGACTTTTTCTGGGTTGTCATCACCTTGTTTTGCATCAGCAACATGACTGTGTCTCTGGAGGGGGCATCCATATTTTTGTCAATTTTTAAAACAACATGTTTGAATAAAACTACCCTTTTTAATAGTAGTTGGAAATTAATGAATCTACTGGTGGTTCCCATGTGGCTTTTGGTAGCTGTCAGTGACCAGTATCTAAACATTTACTGCAGGCTGCTTTGTAGTTCTCACAACTACCCTCTTTTATATGTTTCCCACAGGGAAAGGGTGACAACTCATGTGGAATTGCAACCCCACAGTCAATCTGAACTATCACAAGGACTTCAGCATAGTACTGTATATTTTTCTGTATGTACAGTGGATGAGTAGACCGTGTTGGCTTGTATTTATTGGGGCTTAAGAAGACCTAATATTGATTCATATGGGTTGGAGTAGGAAAGGAGGTGATCAAGCAGTATTGAGTGAGAGAAGGCAGAAAATAGGTGGGAGTGAAGGCAAAGGCAGTTATTATAGATAAGATACCAAATTGGTTGAAAGTGATTTGATAATGACCCATTCTGTGGCCTGTGAGGATAAGGATGGTTGGGGAGCAAAAAATATAATTGTGAATTAGGATATAAGTTCATAGGAACGTATTGTTGGAAGAGTGGAAGAAGATGCAGCTGATAATTTTCCAATGAAGGATTGCAAATCAGAGTTGCAAATCAGAAACTTGTAAACTGAAGAATGGGGTTAATTACCCAATAGGAGCATTGTACCTTGAAAAAATTAACTGGATTTTGTTTGCCCAACAATCTCCACCGGGTGTTTGATGGGTGAGGCCAGTAACTATATGAAATATTTTATATGACAAATGTTTAGCAAAACTAAAGGCGTTTAGGCTGTTCTCTTACCAAAGTGAATAAGCACATTGCAAGAGTGTTTTTTTTACCCATATTTAATAGCCCCCCGAGTGTGATCCTGAGTGTGACTTGGGGTGGATTTTCCATGCAAAAAGCGAGTCACACTCGAGGGTCGCTAAAAACATAAAAAAAAAAACACTTACCCTGTGCCGTTGTTGTCCCCGGCGTCCTGCTGGTCTCTGCAGGTCCTCGGGACACGTCTTCTTCCTGCGATCTCCAGCCGGCGACTGGAGAGACGATCTCCAGGGTTTGCCCGCTGACGTCGGTGTGGGCGGGAGGAGCAGCTAGAAATTCAAATCATTTTGTATTGGATTCAATACAAAATAGCTGTATTGAGTCTAATGCAAATAAATCTTTATAGTTTTGTATATATATATAATATGTATGTGTATGTATGTATGTATGT
>NC_092860.1:65393833-65411479 GCF_032062135.1 Pyxicephalus adspersus
CACTATTTTTTTTTTCTTTAACAGATCTTTGTGTTTTTTTTTATTTAAAGTTTATTATTAAATTTATTAAATATTGGATATATTTTGGTGAGTTATGCCTAAGAATTTTAGGCCTTCAATTTAAAATAATATTCCATGCAAAAAATTGTAACGCTTTTTGCTTGGAAATCTGGACAGAATTAGAACGTCAGGGGGTTAAGCTAATACCCAATAAACATGATTTTTTTTTTTTTGCTAATTAATGGTTGAAGTTGGCAGAGCTTCTTCTCATTCACTAAACTTAGAGAATATACAATGTGGACAGCTTATATAATTTAACCCCTTGTTTCTCAAGTTTTTTTTCTAACACTCTCAATTTTTTCAGGATGCAAAATTAAAGCCCTGAGAGCCAAAACGAATACTTATATCAAGACCCCTGTACGAGGAGAGGAACCCATCTTTATTGTTACTGGCCGTAAAGAGGATGTTGAAATGGCAAAAAGGGAGATCTTGGCAGCAGCTGAGCATTTTTCAATCATAAGAGCAACTAGAAATAAGATTAATGGGATTGGTGGAGTTGCACAGGGACCTCCAAATTTACCAGGGCAAACTACTATTCAGGTCCGTGTACCATATCGTGTTGTTGGTCTTGTTGTAGGGCCCAAAGGTGCTACAATCAAGAGAATTCAACAGAATACTCATACTTACATTGTGACACCCAGTCGAGACAAGGAACCCATTTTTGAGGTTACAGGAATGCCAGAGAATGTAGACCGTGCTCGAGAAGAAATTGAAGCCCATATCACCATGCGAACAGGCTCTTTAGTGGATAACCATCCAGATAGTGATTTCCATTCTAATGGAACGGATGTATGCATGGATATGCTGGTGGGAGGCCAAGGCAATATATGGTCTAAACAACAAGTTCCCCACCATGGCTCCTGCGGATCACGCACTGAAAGTCTTAGCTCCTCTGTGGATAGTCCCTACTATGGGTCATCCTGCAGAGAACAAAGTCCAGCAAGCCCATGCAGATCTGTTGTAGGTAGAAGCCTTGCTCTAGGTGGAAAAATCCTGGGTAGTCAACATACTGTCAGCATCGAGGATTGTGAGTTTGGTTTGGAATATCTTGCACTAGATTCAAATACACCTGCAACTGTTTGGTCACCATTTGACCCATCCAATGGACATCTCCAGACTTTTAGTAGTTGCCACACTCAAAGAAGAAATAGTGTGTTTAGTGGAAGTTCTACACCGCTGCTTTCTCCAAATTTACCCGATCATGGCATTGGACTGGAACATCCTCTTGCCCGCCGGATACATAGTGATCCAGTTAGGAGTATTTCATGGGTGCCAAGCAAAGATTCCCTATCATCCTATTCAAACAGTGCTGGCTATTCCTCATCATCCTCTCTTCCTGGCAGTTCTTCAGTGGCATCCGGTTCTCCCACTGAATCAAACAGCTCAGATGGTCTGCGCAAGAGCGGACGAGACTGTGTTGTTTGCTATGAGAGTGAAGTAATTGCAGCCTTGGTGCCCTGTGGGCACAATCTTTTCTGCATGGAATGTGCCATTCGCATCTGTGAACGACAGTTACCAGAGTGTCCTGCTTGCCATGCCCCTGCCACCCAGGCAATCCGTATATTTTCTTAATTGCATGCCTATTTATTGACAACAGCCTAGTTGGCATGCATTAAACCGTGGATTACCAGGTTTCATATTTTAGCATTTATTATTTTAACACAATAGGGGAATACTAGGCATTTACCTTTAAATATAATTAAGTGTATGTGTCATAGTAGTAACCATATTTCCCTCTAGAAAAATCTAATTTTACAAGACACTTAATCACCACTGTTTTAATCACAACTTTCTTAACAGCCAAGATGTGGAAATTTTAGTGGATGGCCCTCATTTTTTTAACCCAGTATTTAGTATACAGAATAAACCAATACATTGGAACTGCATTTTTATGTGTACAAAATTATGACTTGGAGAATATGTAGATGGATGAAAGAACCTCCAATATTCATATGCAGAACTATACCGATTGCAGTTCCCTAAATGTTCAGTAGATGCAAGTTCAGTCTAGTTCAATTTCTTAAAACATCTGATGGCAGATGAGACCAAAAAATAAAACTTGATAGGACCTTTGTTATTGCATCTTTTAGTCAGTATTAAAAGTACTTTCTATTTAAAACTATTTGATTAGATGAGTAAGAATATTAAAAGGAAGTTGAGCTTGTCCTAATAAAGGTGTTTTATTTATTTTAATTTTTTTTTGTAAGTTGTGTTTCAAGCTGTGTCTTCTTCCATCTGGAACAAACATGGTCAATGTTAGGTTATTAGTATCCTGATTTGTGCACATTCTTATTCAATCCTATATTCTATGTAGAAAAAGAAAAGGAAAGATTAGAATGGTAGCATTGAACTGTGCACCTTAACTATTTTTTTCCTAATTTAGGGCAAAACTGGGAAGACTGGCTGCAAGCTGTAATACTCTGAATGGCCTGACTACCAAAGCTTGCCTTTAAAGAGTACATGCTTTTCTGTAACATTTAACATATTTTTTTGGGTTGCAATGTGTTTGAATATTGTGAAAACAAGTACAAGCCACCAGATGTTTAACAGTGTTTGTTGGCAATAGCTGCCAGTGAGATCTCAAAATTTTTGGCGTATACCGTTTCACATTGAAAGGAAGAATCTGGCTTTCATGGGCAACCAATTATTATTTTGTTTTGTTAGGGCAATAGCTACTATAAAGGCAAAAAATACAGTAATGATGATATTACCCTTTTATGTAACTTGTGCTGTACACACTACTTACTGTTTTGTTTTGGCACATGCTTGTTTTTGTGGGCAGGCTGGAAGCTTCACAACACAGATTTTTATTTCTGTGGTATAAAAAGTGTGCGCATAATCGCTGTTAAAATTGTCATATGGGATTTCAGGTATAAGCTGCCTAAATGCTATTTGAATCTCATTCTAACTTTATAGGTAAAGCAGTTGGTAATGAAATGTCTACTATTTGGTAGTAATGCAGCTACAAAAATTATAATGCATTTATATATTCTTAAAATTATATATTTACAAAATTGTCTATTTATAGAAACAACCACATTAGAATAACATTGGGGTAGATTGTGAATGATTAATATGAAATTTTAAATGCTATAAATGGAGAAAACACCTGCTGGTACTAAAAGTGTAGATTTCAACAAAGTAAGTAGGATGTTAAATAGTTTTTCTTTCTTTTTTTTTTTTTTTTTTATTTGAAATTTTAGTACCGTGTGTACAGTAAAAACTGCCATTCTGATACCAAGTGTGTTCAACCTTAAAAAGTGGCTGGGTAAGTCACTGAAATATTTATTGGAGGTGAGGTAGGCATCTTTCAACCCCTGTTCGTTGTTGCGTAATTTGCCATTCTAAGAGCCCCACACCAAGATCCAAGACACAATCAGTCAGGCCCTAGGCATTTTAGATGTATGACAGAAGATGGCTACGCATTATTTCTACTGCAACCCATTTGTTAAAAAAAAACAAAAAGAAAAAATATACCAGGTACCAAATAATAAAAATGCACTATGTAGAGTTAAAATGCCAGATTTCATTGTCCGATTTATAATTTCCCCCTAAGACACTACATGTGTGTCAACCAAAACACGTGTAAAACCATAAAGCTGTCTTTATAGATGATGTTTAAGTAGTAAACCAAGAGCCCAAATACAGCAGTATTGCACTATTAAAACAAATTGCAACTGGCTTTCTTTAATACTCACTGTTTATTCTGTTGAATTTGTAGCCAATTTATATCATAATCAGGGATCCAGTCTTGTTGCTTATAAGAAATGTGTCAATTTACTCATTTAAGGTAAAGTAACTGTGTATTTATAGCCCAGTTCCTCTTCTAACAACGTACTTAAGCCTCACTGCCCAATTGCCTACTGCATCCCCAAGGGAAAGCCCTGTGTACGATCACACAAGGTAAAGAACCTTGCTCTTTTTTTTTTCTGTGATAGTGCTCAGATCCGATGATTGGTTGTTTAGGCAATGTGCCTCTACATAGGTGGAGGGTTTAGAGAATGTGACTTGTTATGCTATCATTGGAAATAGAGGACATTTCCAAGGCCTTCATTTGTTAGACTGTGGCAAAGAGCAGTGACAAGGGAAGTATTTGTAGCAGAGGTGGTGTGCTGTCAATGGAACTTTTTTTTTTTTTTTTTGCTGCACTCCAAAGTGACAGGTTTACTTTAAAGGACCAGGAAGCATACTATCAGGCATTAAATACCTATTCCTTGGCTTTATCCATAAAAAAAATGTTTGCTGGTCCTTCTAGCACAACCCAAGTTTAACAGGAACACATTTTAGAGTTCAAAAATTGGGATACAATTGAGCTGTGTTATGATGTTCTTGCTGCACTAGTAATGCATAAAAGTTTTTTGCTATTTATTTTGTTTAATACCTTACTTTAGCAGTAATTACTAGTGGAATCTCCAGGTTCCTCAGGTGGCCCAAAATAATTATCCCTGCCATTGGTGAACTTACAAAATTGTGATCACTGTTTTCATTCCTTTTTGTTTTTATTTTATTTTTTGTATTTAGAGCTATTTTTTTATTCCACCTTTTTTGTTATAGAAATTTGTATGTTTTTGTTTTCTTTGAGGGGAAAGGGATTATATTGAACTTAAAAAATAAAATATTTTGAGGTATTAGGCAATGTTTTAACATTGAATTTATTTACATCTTCAAAGCCCAAATGGGTAAAACTGTTAAAAGAGTTTTTATTTTTTGTAATGTATAACTTTCTTTAATAAAACATTTTTTAAAATAGCTTGACCTTCTCTTTGGTATAATTAAAGTGCTTTCCAAGGTTGGGTATGTGGATAAATAAATTGATTCAGTTAATTGATTTTTATTTATTCTTAATGCTTTCTCAATGTTAAAGGTTTAAATTTTAAAGTAGTGTTTTTGTCGTTTAATAAATACAGCAGTCTTAATATCATGCACATCGGAGAACTTTAATTCTAAAAAAGTTTAAATTTGCCAAGTAAGAATAGGAGACTTATTTATAACTGCATATTTTTAGTCTGACTTCATATATATCAACATAGATTTAGACTATCTGACCAGGCTATACATAAAAAACTAAACAAAAGATGCTGTATCTGGAGGCACCTAATTAGGGGCTGAAGTGTTGGCTTCAGCACCTATTATTTCCCTTCAGGACAAGTGAGACCAAAACAAAATATATTCTGAATTTAAAATCAAGACATTAATTTTTCAATGGTTGTTATTGTGTAAAGGTTAAAGGGTGACGTTCTAAAGCAGTGGTTCTAAACCTAGGGAACACCTATACCTGGGGTACATTGGTCTAGGGTTCGGATAAATATGCAGTATTTATTGGACACCTGCTGAATGAAACCTGGAGCCTGTGACACAGAGTAAAATAAAATGAAGTTTTATTTTTAGCGTAACAGTTATTGTAAAAATTTTACTTTTTTTTTTTAATTTGAAAATAATATTAAAGTGAACCTGTGGTTTTTTTTTTTTTATGCATGGCAAAGCGTCCATTTATACCCAATTTACTGTGCTCACAGCTCATTCTGAAAGTGTAGGAAGAGTAACTTTTCTGTTAACCCCTTCACCATATTTCCCTATGCTAAGACATTATGGAAACTTCAATATTTTTTTTTTTTTTTTTTGTATTTTATCCTTTTAATTCAGATTGTATTGTGTCTGAAAATACAACTTAGAGCAGTGTTTCTCAATCAGGATTTCTCCAGAAGTTGATAGGGGTTCCTTGAGAAATGAGCAGTTTGTGTCTCTAGGTCTGTTTAACTGATACCATAATATTTTTGGCTAGCTGTAAGAATGACTTCTCTCATTAACCACCACACAATATGTTTTGTGATTTGGATATAGTAACATTAGGAGGCGATTCCCTGAAAACCCAGAAAGAGACAAGAAAATCCTAAATTTACACCTAGTGGCAGGATAAATGTATTACAACATTTCAAATAATATATATAAGCTAAAATATCACCCAAAAAAAAAATGCCATGCAAAAAGCGGTAACCCGGAGTATAAAAAGATTTAAAAAAAAAAAAAAAAAGACACTTACTTTGTTCCGTTGTGGTCCCTGCAGGTCTTCGGGAAACGTCTTCTCCCTTCCATCTCCAGCAAGGGAATGCAGAGACGATCTCCACGGTTTCCCGGTGACGTCGGTGCGGGAGGAGCGGTGGGAAAAATTGGATTCAATACAAAATAGCTATATTAAGTCCAATACGATAAAATCTTGATATAATTTATATATAATTATATATGTTACTGTACAGTTATATTACATGTATCACTATTTTTTATTTTAACCGATTTTTAGTTTTTTATTTAAAGTTTATTAAATTTAATAAATATTGGGCATAATTCGGTGAGTTATACCTAACAATTATAGGCCTACAATGTAAAATAAATTTCCATTCCAAAAAAGTAACATCTTTTGCGTGGAAATATGGACAGAATTAGAACGCTAAGGTGGTTAAATTGTTACTGGTAAACTCCAATGTCTCTAAAATTGATCCCCATTTTAAACTGTTTTGAACCAGTTTTGGTACTACTTCATAATTAAATCAGCTAGGAGTGTGTGAACAGGTTCTGAGAGTGGCTGCACATATTTCATAGGAGCTTCTACTATCTTCTGCAAGAAACCTACTGTTACAGCTTTAATGCTGGGATTTTTTTCTCTCACTGAAACCCATAGTTAAGTATTGCATACTCAATGACAATCTGTCTATGCTGATTTAAGTGGCGTAAGCAGCCCTCTAACGCTGCTGCAGCTCGTCAGAATGTTTCACCTGTCACCAGCATCCCCACCATCTTGGAGAGGTTGCACTCAGGCTACAACACAAACAACCACTTAGTCCCCCACCACTGACCAAGGCTGTCTTCTCTGCAGTTTATAAGGCACCGCAAGTCTCAGCAGCTGTAGCCTCACAGGTGCCATTATAATAATGATGGCCATATAATCCAGTAAATCCACTGCTGGCTAAAATGTGTTGGCTAATAGGTTCAGCCTGCTTAGGTAGGACAGTTTCCTGCTCTTTTGGGGGGAAAAAAACGATCCATACAGCAAAAAATACTATTGCAAGTTAGTCTACTACAGGTGCAGATTTGCATGCTATCCAGTGATAAGCAGAGTAACAGATGGGAGTGCAGTTTAGGATATGCATTGTCTGCCTTTCATGACATTTTTTTCCTCCTCCCCTGCAGTAAAATGGGTAGGGAGAAATGGCAAGAGGAAGGAACTCTCTCCATATATGCCACCAAGTGGCTAATTGAAGGTACTACATGGGGCTAGGAATATTAGACATAATGCCCCTGATTCATCAATAAAATCCGCGCTCGCTGGAAGCGCGAAAGTACGCGCGGCCAGCGATCGTGGTTTACCACGGTTCGGACTCCAGTGTGCGCGTACACTCGCCTCCTCACTGCCAGCCGGATTCCTGCCTTCATAATAATGAGCAATAGGGGGTGCGAATCTGCCAATTAAGGCGATTAGATTTCAGCTGCGCGATTAAGGAGGATCTGTTAAGCTCAATGGTGCGATCATAGCCAAATCAACTCCAGGCCTTTTATCCGCTTAATTGATAATGGCATAATGAAGAATTGCCCACACCAGCCCATGAAATAACCTTTGAGTCAACTGTCCAATTACTTTTGGGTCACTGAAATGAAGTGATTGTGTAAAAAAAGGCTTTAGTTTCTCACTTTTTTATGCAATCTTTTTGTTCTGAATTTGCTGAAAGTCTGCAGTTCAACTGCACATGAGTTGTTTCATTTAAAATTAATTGTGGTAATGTACAGAACCAAGATTAGAAAAAAGTTGTCCCTGTCCAAATATTTATGGACCTAACTGTAGTTCCTCTTCAAGTGAACTTTCTAGTAAAATGTGTTTACATAGTACTGTTGCTGCTCCCGCCTTATGCAGGATGCCAGCTGAAAACGTAAAAACTAAAATGTGTTCTGATTCAAGCTAAATATGCCGTATACCAGTGATGGCAAACCTTTTAGAGACCGAGTGCCTAAACTGCAACACAAAACCCACTTATTTATTGCAAAGTGTCAATACAGCAATTTAACATCAATACTGAGGTTTTAGTTTACAAAAAAACAACTACATTAACATCTTTTGTTTTAAAAGAAAAACACAATAACAGAGCTTTCAATTATACAAACAACTTTTTATTTAAAGGAAAAAGTTTGCATTTGAACAAGCATGCTTTTGAACAATTAATGTGATTTTTGGCCTTTCGTATGCATGCTGATAACTTGTCTAACTGGTTCATACTGATATAATTTAAAGCTGAAAACAGCTGCTCATAAGCATAAAACGATCCAATGTAAGGAAAGCAAACCCAAATGCTTTCATTACCTAAAAAATATTTGGCAGAGATTTCCACACTTTAAGGATTTCATTTACAGAACTGTGCTGTCATTTGTCATCCCTTTTATCATTTCTCGTGTTTCACACAGGGTTGTCTCCATCTTATAGAACTGTATTCTGTTACTAAAGTTCACCTTTGCAGCTGCTACAATGCTAGAAAATTCCTTGTAGATTCCCTAATGGCTTGTAGGATTTTCTGCAAATGTAGAATTTTCTAAATGCAGTTTTAGATTTGATAAATATTTCAGCAGCCAACTTTCAAGGTCTCTTTCAAAAACCTGCAGTTTTCTCTCAAATGTTTTTACATCACAAAACATCCTTTCTGCTTTTACACCCTGTAGTTGTTTGTTCAGTACATTGAGGTGTAGTTTAAAATCTGTAAAAAACATGAGGCTGGTAAGACAGGCCATATCAGTGAGCTGTGGATGTTTCTGCCCTTCTTCATTCATAAACAGCCTAATGTTATCCAAGCAGGCTACAAATTTCTCCAGGGCTTGTCCTGTGCTCAGCCCCAGGACTTTATTGTACATAAGTAAACAATTATACTGTGCCTGAACCTCCTCAAGAAGTGCTTGAAACTGTTGAAAATTCAGAGCAAGAGTCAAGATTTAATTCACCATGTTTGTGATATCTTTTGAGGACATCCTCAAATTTATTTGCTCCTTTCCCTGGCACAAAGAGCTTCTTGATGTATAATACAATAGACCTGAATGACTTGATGTTTTGTTTCTTTAACAAAGAACTGCATGAAACCAGATGTTGTCCCACCATAGAAGGTGCCCCACCACTAGTAATTGAAACTTCTTCTGGTCTTATGTCTTGTGATAAAAAAGCCTTCATCCCAGCATTGTAAATATCACTCGTGTTCTTTCAGGCAAAGACACCAGTTTCACCAGCACAACATCATGTGTTACAACATCATAACGCAAAATTACTGCTAGACTTGCCTGATTATGTATATTTGTGCTTTCATCCAAGTGCATGGAGTAACAGGCTGCCTTTTGTAAGTCAGTGGTGAACTGCTGACTAACATCACTTGCCATGCGCTGTCTCGATCCCAGACAACATGGCCTTTTTGATAATATCCCCATCAGAGAGGGGCTTACCATGTTTTGCTATGCACAGTGAAATTTGAAAACTGGCAGCTGTCAGATGATTTGTTCTAGGAAGATAGTTGAAAAAACTAATATATTGGGAATGATATTTCCCCAATTTCCCTTCAAGAAACTCTTTTCTTTCAGTTTCACCAAGTTTGACAACACTTTAATGGTTGGTGTCAAAGTGCTGTCTGACACTTGATGTGTGACAAACAACACTCTCATTACACAAAATACATAACACTTTTCCATTGAGTTCAATCACTCCAAATGACTCTGTCTTGGGTGTTCAAGACTTGGAATTTACAATACACAAAATTTTTAAAAAAATGAAGCACCAAATACAAATCTATCCCTATACCAAAAATAACACTATTAGGTAACACTAAAGAAATGGATATTCCCTTCATCTACGGGATTAAATCTGAGCTCAGGTTCCTTTTGAATCTCCTGACCACCAGCACAAGGGGGCAATGTTTAACTGACCAGCAGTTTTTGGCCTGCTCTGAAAAAGGCATCTCAGTGCATTTCCTACCTTTGATTCACCTCCGCTGTACATGCGTTGGACCTACTTCTTGGGTAACTCGCATAAATCAGATGAAGTCTCCGCACATTTCCCATACACAGGAGGCGTGCAGACCTCGATCATCCATACAAGCTCCCATTTTCCTATTAGCAGCAGACCAGGTTGGTTCCTATGGACAGCAGCCAATACAAAGTTCCCGCTGACAATCCCAGTACAATGAGTGCCATGTCTGTCCTGTCCTCTCATATAGCATACACAGGACATAGGGAGCTGAACCTGGCACACCAACCTATCCTAGCACACCGAGCATTACACTGGTCATGTGATGTCAGGTAAATGCAACCTGCTGCTATGCAATGGCATTACCTTTCGTGTACTAGACGCACAGAACAGATGTCAATAAGTGTGGATGTCATTCATGCAATGTACAGCAATCGCTCTCGATGACAGAACTAATTCATAATCCAATGCCAGAAATGAGCACCAACCTGATAAGACTGATACCTGATAAAAACATAAGAAGAGCCAGCCGGATCAGGTCAATGGCTCATGTAGTCCAGCTCCTGTATCTCACAGTGGCCCACATCTATGATAAGGAGGTAGCCCAAACCCATCAGGGCTAGTAACCCGTGATGGACTTTTCCTCTAGAAAATTTGTTCAATACCCCCTTAAAGGCATCTAGGCTAGATGCTATCACCACAGTGCAGAATTACCACCTTCATTCATTTTGGTAGCTAAGACAGAAAATGATCAACATCTTCCTAGTGGGGTGCAGACAGCAAAATGGAATGCAGGGAGTTTTACTAAACGCATTCCAATTGCATAGCAACGCAGCACATTGCACACAACTTTTTTAAAGGACTGTGGACAGCAACACACAGTACAGGGTTACCATTACATTCAACAGGCACTTACCTTCTACCACAAGCTTTGTGTTCACCTAGTTCTGACTGGGTAAATCAGATTGGTACTTCAGTCCCTGGGCTGTGCAGCTCTGTTCTGTGTCTTCAGCTTTCATATTGTACTTCCCCTAACTAGGACAGAGCAAAACAAGATCCCCCTCCCCTAACTTTCCTCTCTCCCTCTGCACTTTCACCTTTTCAATGCTGGACTAAGACACATCAGCCTTATTACACATTAGCCGCCTCTCCTCCCCACAGCCTGGTATTCTGAGGGTTAACTGATGACTCAGAGAAGGGAAATTCTGCAGCCAGCATAGCTGAGAGAGGGACAATAGTACAGCCAATAGGAGGCCAGTGAGGTGGGGAGCAGTGCCCACAGGGAGGCCTTTGGGTGCCCCCTCTGGCACTTGTGCCATACGTTTGCCACCACTGCCCTATACTGTATTGGGATGGGTTTACACATCTGTGGTGTGTTACTTGGCTTTCTTTTCAATGAGCTGCAAGAACTGGCGCATACATTATTGTAAAAAAAACAGTGGCCTGCAATGGATGGTAGTATGTTAATGCAAACTGTGGTGTACTCCAATACACATTGAGAAGAATTAGGAATTAGGAATGAAGGACACCACAGTGTACTCATTCTCTGTGTTAGTTCTTGACCTGTTTCATATTTGTAATCTTTTCTAGCAATAGGTGGTTAGTAGCATATATATATATGAATATTCAGAAAGGTAAATTTTGCAGTGATTCAAGCAGTTACGGAAGCACACATGCATTGATTGCCAAATATTCTGGCTGTGGGTGTCATAGATTTACATGCAAATATTTAATTGCAAAATGCTCAATTGTTTATTTAACAGTGGAAAAAATATAGGAAAAAAAAGAAATAGAGAGGGGTTCTCGAGGGCCAATAGATAATGCATGTACCAATATAGTCCAGTTGTCATAAAGTTGTAGTAAAGTTTTAGAGTACAAAATACAAAATAATATTCATAAATCAAGCTAGTACAACAAATAGTTTGTGTAAAAATGAAATACTTATATTTTGTGAAGCAATAATGATCATATAGTGTCAGTTTATGAGTACTACAAGACCAAAAATCATAGTCTTGCTAAACAAATTCACTCCTAATTCAAATTAAGAAATTTGTAAAGAAGGTCTCTAGCCCCAATGCGTTTTGCCTTTTCAGCTTCTTCAGAAGTACTTGTGTAGACTAGTATATAAACTACATAATGAACAAAGTAAGTAATCGTAAGAGCACAACCAATAATGTATGTAAGTAACAAGCGACAATACACAATAAATTATTTTTATGTGGCTAGGATATATAAAGGCAGGAGAAATATCCCAAATTTCAAGAAAATATAAATAGGTATATAGGTATATATGATAACAATTATCATATAAACCTATATAAATGATATGGAACGAGTAAGGGAATATGTGACAAAATGTGATAGTCATAAGTGAAAAATTATTAATTAAATAAGGATTATATAGTGGGACTATAAGGTGGGAAAATCACATTTAAGGGTAAGGGACACTTACACCTATTATAAAAAAGATGCTATAAAAACCATGAAAATATTATATTTATATAAATATATTATATTAATTATATTATATTATTATTATAAAAATCTTCAGGAGAAGTACCCAATCAGGTTCAACCTAGTTGTACATAATTAGGAATTGATTTTAATTACAGTGAAGATCATAAGTTACAAAAACTCATATGAATCTATCAGAAAATTATAATTTTGATATGACCACTTACTTATTTGGAGAATAGATGTCTCCTGATAAGATGAGTCAATAGGGGTCTTTGAAATGTAAAGGGGATGGGAAAGGAGTTTATTTTTTGCAAAATTGAAGAGGGAGGTACATTTAGAATAAAGGTCTACAGATTTTAATTGCTGGGAATAATAGTTCACAAAAAAGGGTGTAGAAGAAAATATGAGTTACAGTTGACAATCGAAAATCTGGCCACCGATAATCCGGATCCTTCAGTTTTCCAGCATGAATTTCGGATCGCATTTTCAATAAAGGGACTGTAGTACACTGTTTGGCCACTTATGTTTTGATGGTGCTGTTCTGCAGAAACAGCTGTTAAGTCTAGATTGCTACACTAAATACACATTGAGACGTCCCTGCTGCCTGCTCCCTGGAACTGTGTTGGATGTCAGTGGGTGCTGTGAGAGAAAGGCTGGCCTGTGTGTGGAGGTAAGTATACCTTTCAAAAATCCAGAATTTTTGAAAATCCAGCACACCTCAGGTTCGGAGGTTGTCGGATTTGTGAATGTCAACTGTACCTTAGAGATATTTCTTGGTGGTTGTAGGTTCCTTTAAGAAGCAGTGTGAGGGGGTGGCTTGAGAAGGCAGCAGAAGGGCTGCCCTAGTGTTTTCTCCCACCTAGAATAGGGGAGGAGAGAGTGTCTTAATTCTATTGGGGGAACGTAGTGAGCAGTGTAAGACTGCTGAGACCATACAGGGGACAAGGAAAGCCTAACCAGCGACACAGGCAGATGTCTGTGTCGCTAGTCACAAAGCTCTAGTGGCGATTAAACAGCGCCTTGTCCCCTGCAAGTCAAGGTTAGCAAACTGGGAGGGGGTGTAGAGGGGGGAGGTAAAAGGATCAGAAGGGGAGGGAAGACAAGGGAAAGAAAGAGAGAATAGAGGAGAAAGAAAAAAAGAAAAAAAAAAAAGAAAAGGAGATGGGGGAGGGGGGAGGCAGAGGGGAGAAATAAGAATTCTTATAAGAATAACACTAAAATAATAATATAAGTATCCCCAAAATCATGGGGTTCAAGATAATGTTTGTGCTTTTCCTAAAATTAATGTCCAGCACATATATTATCATGCTAAAAGTATTGCAAGCGGTATTGTTGTATTGAATTGCAACCAAATTCAATACAACAAATCACACTTCAGCACTAAATGTGCAGCCAGAAAATTAAAGTGAAGATAGGGGGCTCACCAGTATGACTGGGCCATACAAGTATCACCACCAGTCCTGTTTAATTATAGGTTATCAACCAGCCAGGAAAACATCAGCATGGAACCAGTCCTGTGATGAGGCCCACACATCCTGTTTGCTCTGCTCTCGCTGTACCTGGAGGCCTTTTTTAATATCCTAGATGTTCTGCTACCTTTACTGATAGCATCCTCTTGGTTTTGCCAATTATTGTAATCCGTAGGGGAACAAAAGTAAATAAACTATATGTACATAAACTACAAATGATGAATGACATGAATTAATGAAAACCACTCCTGTGGTTCTGGTAGAAAATTCTGTTATTTTCATTGCACTAGAACCCCTTATCTTGCACCCTGAATAGTTGGTACTGAGTAAAAAACTATTATTAGTTTTTTTTTATATTAGGTTTGTCTAAAATATATTAGGGGCCAGCTTATCTTCAAAATTTAGTACACTTTTAAAAACAAAATGGTGTACAGGCAGTAGGTTAGCAAGCATGGAATTCTTTAATAGGACATGCCAATGTTTCTCTAGAATCCTTTTTTTAGAATGTCGTGTCCCTCAGTAGGCGCCAAAACATTTTCCTCCTCATAACCCACCTTCTCCTCTTCAAGCTGCAGCAGTTCCTGCTGTACCATCGCCCGCACAATGCCTGGGGCGTGACAACACAAATGTGGGTTGGATGTGTCCTGTCCAGCAGCCCCAACATGGTCTCCCTCATCATCATCATCATCATAATCATCTTTCTCCTCCCCCTCCTCCTCTTGAAAATCCTGATGCTGGACAGTGTCCAGCCTGACCGCTCCAGACTCACAACGTTTGTGGCCTGCTTAGAGGGGGCCAGTACCTTGCACAGCATTTCCATCGGCAGCCACTGGTCACTGGTAAAATAGCTAAGTTGTGTGGCTGTACCAAGAGCACCACTACCTCCATGCACCACTCTGACCAAGTAATGGCGGATGACTATCTTTTGCTCACACAGACACTGGAGCATGTGCAGGGTGGAGTTCCATCTAGTCATAGTGTCACAAATCAGTCTATGCGGTGGCAGCCTCTGTTGGTGCTGGATCTTGCTATGCGCTGCGGTGGTAGTAGGGGATTGGCATACATGGCTGCAGATGGAGTAAGTCCTGCAGTCCTGGGTTCGTGCAGAGAAATTTCTGCCCCACCAGGTTCAGTACGTGCGCAAAGCAGGGCAGATGTGTTATGCGGTACATGCGCAGCGTGGCCAAAGGTTGGCCCCGTTGTCGCACACTATGTTGCCGGTTGTGAGCCGGGAGGGCGCCAGCCAAGCCTCAACCTCTCTGTGCAAAGCGGACAAGAGTTCTCTGGTGGTGTGACTTTTCTCCCCCAAGGACACCAGTTTCAGCACTTCCTGGCAACACGTGTGCTTGAGGGAGGCGTAGTGGCGTCCCCGCTTAACCACAGTACCCTCCGCTGCTGGCCTTTCAGGAGGAGTGTCGAAAAGAGAGGAGTTGACGGTAGAAGGAATGAAGGAGGAGGAGGAGGGAGAGGACTGGGGTGGCCCTTGCTTTCCCACCACACTCCTCGGCAGGGGTACCAGGTGCTGCAATGCCTCTTGCAGACTACCACCCACTGAGCTATGCAGGGCCACCCAGTGAGTGATGAAGGACAGGTAGCGCCCCACTCCGTGGCTGGTTGTCCAGCTGTCCATGGTGACGTGGATTTGGCTAGACACCGAGAATACCAATGCCCGGGAGAGGTTTTCCATTACATGTGCATGTAAACTGGGAACAGCTGTGCGGGAAAAGTAATAACTGCTTGGTATATTCCACCGCTGTTCAGCACAGGCCATCAGGTCACAGAAGGGAGCAAAGTCCACAATGCTGTACAGCAGTAGCTGCAAGAGCAATAGTTTTGGCTAGACGTGAATTTAATTTGATTTCTCTTTTGTTGGTCGGGCCCATAGCCTGATGCCTTGTGGAGAACTGGAGTGGGCTGAAGGGCCTGGGAGCTGAAGGGGTCACTTGATTACCCATCCTCTTTTGTTGGTCGGGCCCATAGCCTGATGCCTTGTGGAGAACTGGAGTGGGCTGAAGGGCCTGGGAGCTGAAGGGGTCACTTGATTACCCATCTTGCGGCGACAAACGTCATCTGGTGCCATGAAACCTGCGGGCAGATGCTCATACTTCATCACTGCTAGAAATCTGGCTGGCACCAACCTCCTTAGACTTAGTAGCAATGACAATTGGAGGTGGAGAATGAGTCAATGTAGGTGGAAGAAGAGAGGATGACGTGGTTGCACCTCCTTCAAGAGAACACAAGTACTGCTCCCACATTGGTTTGTGGTTCTTGCGCATGTGGGAAAGCAGGGATGTTATACCCAAATGTGATCCTGCCTGTCCTCTGCGGATGTGCCTGTGGCACAGGATGCAGATTGCTATGCACCCCTCATCATCTTTCAGCGCGAAAAATGCACCTGTACCAAATGATTTCTTTGGTAAATAGGAACAGGTATCAAACACTGAAATATCTGAAATTTTAATATAGTAGGACAGAAATTTTTTTTTTACCAAACAGTCTACTTTGTTAAATAGCAAGAGGTATGAAACACTGAAATATCTGTATTTTTTTATAGTAGGACAGAATTTTTTTTTACCCAACTGTCTTCTTTGGTAAATATCAAGAGGTATCAAACATTGAAATATCTGAAATTTTAATACAGTAAGACAGAAATTTTTTTTCTCACCCAACTGCCTTCTTTGGTAAATAGCAAGAGGTATCAAACACTGAAATATCTGTATTTTTTATATTGTCGGACAAAATTCTTTTTTTACCAAACGATCTTCTTTGGTAAATAGCAACAGGTATCAAACACTAAAAGTTCTGTATTGTTTTTATAGTAAGACAGGATTTTTTCTGTAGCAAGAAGCCAGCCGGCTTTTTTGCTAAATAGCAAGAGGTATAAGACTGAAATATCTGTATTTTTTTAGAGTAGGACAGACATTTTTCTGTAGCAAAGTGGCTTTTTTTGGTAAACAGCAAGAGGTATCAAACACTGAAATATCTTTATTTTTTTGAGAGAAGAACAGCAATTTTTCTGTAGCAAACTGTTTTTTTTTTTTTTGCTAAATAGCAAGAGGTATCACAAACTGAAATATATGTATTTTTTTACAGTAGAACAGAAATTTTTCTGTAGCAAACTGGCTTTTTTGCTAAATAGCAAGAGGTATCACGCTAAAATATATGTATTTTTTTTAGAGTAGGACAGAAATTTTTCCGTTGCAAACTGGCTTCCTTAGTAAATAGCAAGAGGTATCAGACTTGCATATCAGTTTTTTTTTAGAGTAGGACAGAATTTTTCTGTAGCAAACTGGCTTTTTTGGTGGTGAGCAAGAGGTATCTGACTGAAAAATCTGTATTTTTTTGAGAGTAGGACAGAAATTTTTCTGTAGCAAACTGGCTTCTTTGGTACATAGCAAGAGGTACCAGACTTGCATATCTGTGAACTGGTGCCCAAAACTGAACTGCATATTTCAGATGTGGTCTGACCAATGCTTTGTACAGGGGCAGAATTATGTCTTTATTTCTGCAGTCTATTCCTCTTTTAAAACAAGAAAGTACTTTGCTAGCTTTAGATATTGCAGCTTGACATTGCATGCTGTTATCACGTCTAGATCTACCAGAACCCCCAGATCCTTTTTATTTCTGGCTCCCCTAAATGTATTCCCCCTAGACAGTATGAAGCATACATGTTGTTAG
>NC_092860.1:65412262-65417262 GCF_032062135.1 Pyxicephalus adspersus
CTTGCATATCAGTTTTTTTTTAGAGTAGGACAGAATTTTTCTGTAGCAAACTGGCTTTTTTGGTGGTGAGCAAGAGGTATCTGACTGAAAAATCTTTTTTTTTTTTCTGTAGCAAACTGGCTTCTTTAGTAAATAGCAAGAGGTATCAGACTTGCATATCTGGAGTTTTTTTTAGAGTAGGACAGAATTTTTCTGTAGCAAACTGGCTTTTTTGGTGGTTAACAAGAGGTATCTGACTGAAATATCTGTATTTTTTTGAGAGTAGGACAGAAATTTTTCTGTAGCAAACTGGCTTCTTTGGTACATAGCAAGAGGTACCAGGCTTGCATATCTGTAGTTTTTTTTGAGTAGGACAGAATTTTCCTGTAGAAAACTGGCTTTTTTTTTGGTGGTTAGCAAGAGGTATCTGACTGATATATCTGTATTTTTTTGAGAGTAGGACAGAAATTTTTCTGTAGCAAACTAGCTTCTTTGGTACATAGGAACAGGTAGCATCAAAAACCGCTATATCTGTATATATACAATTATACAGAAGGCTGCTTACCTGTCCCTGTCACAATCTGCGTCTCCCCCTGCTTCTATCCTTTACACAGAACACAAGATGAAGTGACTAACCCCTCCATCCTTCCCTGTATATTTGCCTGTGCTCAGATCTTTCCTGATCAGGCTGCTGGGTCTTGTTGTGCATCCTGGGAGCAAATGATTCGCTCCCAGACGCAATTCTTGTCGGAAATAATGGGTGTTCCCTCGCCCTGCTTTTTCTTTTGTTTGTTCGGCAAGAACACGACCTCATGACGAATCACAAAGGCCTTCTCGCTTTTTGTGACGGTTTCTTCTGAATCCTAAATGACGTTTGAGTACCCCATTAAACCAAGAGGGATGGTGACAGCTATATTAGGGATGTAAGTATTTCTATCTGTGTTTTTAATTCAATAAATTTTTATTTGCCAATAACAAAAATATTCATTGTCAGGGAGAGACCAGTGTTCCTGCAGATAGGCAAAAGACTTTCAAATCTATCAAAGATATGTGCGGAGAAACTAAGCCTGCTGAGGTCTTCACCCAGTTCCACAGACTTAAAGCATAAGACAGAGTAGGGTCCTCAATCAAAAGCATCCGTGAGGCTGGAGCCATAACAAATTATGAATCAGTGCTGAGGGGTATTCAGCTGCACATACCTGCGCTCAGACAGTTACATAGTAGGTTAGGTTTAAAGTCCATCAAGTTCAACCACTAGGGAAATAAACATATCCCAGATAAGAAACCCTACAAGACATAGTTGGTCCAGAGGAAGGCAAACAAAACCCTGCAAACAATTAGCTTCAACAGGGGAAAGAAAATCCTTCCTGATTTCATGAGGCAATCAGGTGTTCCCTGGATCAACAGTCTCTGTTATTTTTACTTTAAATCTTTAACACCCAGGTTTATTCTGTGCTTCTAGAAAAGCATCCAGCTTTTTCTTAAAGCAATCTATAGTAGTTGCTGAAACTACTTCCTGAGGGAGCCGATTCCACATTTTCACAGACCTTACAGTGAAGAATCCCTTCCTTATCCATAGCTTAAACTTCTTTTCCTCCAGACGCAAACAGTGCCTTCTTGTTCTTTGTAGTGATCTCAAAGTGAACATTTGGAAAGAGAGTTCTCTATATTGACCATTTATATATTTATACAGGGTGATCATATCCCCCTTAAACTTCTCTTCTCAAGGGAGAATAGATTCAGTTCAGCTAATCTCTCCTCATAGCTGAGCTCCTCCATTCCTTTTAATAGTTTAGTTGCCCTTCTTTGCACTCTCTCCAATTCCACAATGTCCTTTTTGTGAACTGGTGCCCAAAACTGAACTACATATTTCAGATGTGGTCTGACCAATGCTTTGTACATGGGCAGAATTATGTCTTTATTTCTGCAGTCTATTCCTCTTTTAATACAAGAAAGTACTTTGCTAGCTTTAGATATTGCAGCTTGACATTGCATGCTGTTATCACGTCTAGATCTACCAGAACCCCCAGATCCTTTTTATTTCTGGCTCCCCTAAATGTATTCCCCCTAGACAGTATGAAGCATACATGTTGTTAGCCCCCAAGTGCATAATTTTACATTTATTTTTATTAAATGTCATTTGCCACTTGGCTGCCCAATCAAACAGTACATCTAGGTCTACTTTTAGATTATAGACCTGTATAGTCCTGTATGGACTTAAATCCTGTATGGACTTAATTCCATTACATAGTTTGGTGTCATCTGCAAACACAGAAATGGTACTTTTAATCCCAAACTCTATATCAATTATAAAGATGTTAAACAGTAAGGGTCCCAACAATGAACCCCGGGGTACACCACTAATAACCTTAGACCATTAAGAGTATGAATCAATAATTACAACTCTCTGGATGCGGTCTTTAGGCCAGTTCTCTATCCATTCACAAATTGACTTTTCTAACCCTTTTGACCCTAACTTGCATGTTAACCGTCTGTGGGTTACGGTGTCAAATGCTTTAGCAAAGTCCAGGTACACTATATCACTGCTATTCCACTGTCTACCTGTTTACTTTCTTCCTCAAAAAAAGAGAGTAAATTTGTTTGACAACTTCAGTCTTTCTTGAAGCCGTCTGTTATAATATTATTTTCTAGCAGAAACTCCTCAATGTGGTTCTTTATGAAACTCTCTAGGACCTTTCCAACTATTGACATTAAACTAACGTTTAGTAGTTACCTGGTAATGACTTTGCTCCCTTTTTGAAGATAGGAACCATATTGGCCTTACGCCAATCCATCAGTACCATGCCAGTGACTAAAGGGTGTCTAAAAATAATGGCTTTGAAATAACTGAGCTCAGCTCTTTGAGGACACGTGGATGTAGATCATAAGGTCCTGGTGCTTTGTCAACCTTAATTTTGCCCAACTGATTCTCAATCATATCAATTTTGAGCCATTATGACTCATTTAAGGCAGTGACATTGCTATTATGAATTTGGACTTGAGCTCTGCCGCTTTCCTTAGTATACACAGATCTAAAAAAAAGTGTTTAGTATATCTGCTTTTTCTTTATCCCTAGTTACCAACCCAGGGACCTCCTTTAAGGGGCCTACAAGCTCAGATCTGATCTTTTTGCTATTAATATATTAAAAAAAAGGGGGTATGCCTTACTTTCGTTTGCAATATGTCTTTTTTTGGAGTTTTGCACATTTTATCTCCTATTTACCTCTTTTGTTATATTCTTTATAGTTTTCAAATGATGAAGGTGGTCCTTCATTTTTATATTTTTGGAATTCCCTTTTCTTGTTCTTTATGGCTTTTTACCATCAGCTGTGAGCCACATAGGTTTTAATTTTAACAAAGACAGGAAGCTCCTCAGTGCAATAGAGAGCCACCAGCAGGGCTGTTTGTGCTGGCCAAAAATATTTACGCAATTTAGGCACCCAAGGACCTCTAAATGTCTTAGTAAGATACAGGACCCTCTCCAGCACCCTAGTTTGGCAAGAATTCCAGATAAAATTCAACATTTTTTGGTGTTCCAGCCAGGGAATCAGGACAGGAATCAGAATAGGGAGAGTGCGTAAAAGATTCAAAAGCTTAGGTAGAAATGTAATTTTTAGGGCGTGTATCCTGGAAATTTAGAAAACTCGCCATTTAGTAAGGATTGGAGACAATTCTTTGAATGGGGGGGGTAAATCACGTGGTACAAAGTGGTGATTTGCAAGTAAGTATTGACCCCCAGATATGGTATGGTGTGAAGCCATTGGAATACAAAATTAGATTTCAGAGATTCCACCACCTGGGCAGGCAGGGAAACATTAATGCCTTGGATTTAGCATCTTTACCTAATAGACCTGAGAACTCAAAAAGTAGACAATATGGAACACAGATTATTGGAGGGATGTTACAGTGGATGTAAGGGATAATAACACATTGTCTGCGAATAGCATAATTTTATGTTCGATATTGAGGAACTGAACTCCTGTGACATTTTGATTAGCCCTAAGGGCTACTGCTAGGAGCTCTAGTTAGAGAATAAAAAATATGGCTGACAGAGGGCAGCCCTGCCTGGTGCCGTGGAGTAAAGGGAAGGCTGAGCACTCAAATCCCAAATTTTTGACCATGGCAAAGGGAGAAAAATAAAGTGCCAACACCCAGTTGAGGAACTCCTTGCCAAACCCCCACTTTCTTGGGGTGAAAAACATATACTGCCAAGATAAGGAGTCAAATGCCTTCCAAATGTCCAAAGAAAGGAACATAAATTGGACGGACCAGCCTGCCTCTATGGGAGAAAACCCACCTGAGCCTTGTGAATCAGCCTGCCTAGAAAATGGTTGATATGACTGGCCAAGATCTTTGCCAGAATCTTAACATCCACATTCAGCAGAGATATCGGCCTTTAATTCACCCAGGAGTGGGGGTCGGCTGAGGGTTTGGGTACCAAACCAATTGGCTAGAACCCAGTTTAAGACAATTGAAAAGGATAGCCAAATGAGGTGTGTGTATTTCCAACAATTTTTTGTAAAATTGTGGGGAAAAGACATTAGGCCTTGGTTAAGTTCTGATCTGGTTTTATGGAGTGCTGCTTTGGTGGCGATAGTGGGGTCGAGCTTATTCAGCTGCAATGCACTAAAGTAGTCAGCCTCTGGACGGGTCTGGTGTCGGGACTTGCAAGCAGAGGCTATTTGGATTAAATGGCCCCTCAGCACCGATTTATATGCATCACACAATACTACTGGGGAAGACACCAAACATGCTAAAACATGCAGAACAACATCAGAATGAGCCAAGAGGGAATCATTAACTGACCACCCCCTAGATCTGAGGTGGGCAATGAACGACCTGCAAGTAATCACCACCGAGTCATGGTTGGACCATGGCACCGAGGGGATAGTGGCCCTTAGAAGCTCTGGGAGTAAAAAATGGGGCGCCCCAAATATAGTCAATCCAGGAATAGGAATCGTGAGGGGCAGAGTAATCCTGTGCAATCAGGTGATCTGGCACATCTATCCAGCTTAGAGTTA
>NC_092860.1:65422262-65464911 GCF_032062135.1 Pyxicephalus adspersus
GATCAGGAGCTGCCATAGGGAGGGCTGGATGTGGTAGTGGGGGAGAGGGGTTCCCTGGGGGAGAGGGGTTCCCTTTGGGGGTCCCCCTAGCTGCTTCTGTGTCCCAGCTCCAAGAGTACTGTTGGGGACAGCTAGGCTGTGAGTAGCCCGGGCTGCTTGTCTATGTGATCACAGGCATTATCCATCAATTGCTTGGTTTGTACAGGGGCAGATGCTGCACAGTGTGCACAAGGGGTCTGGGGACTGTGACAAATTGCTGGCAGAGGGAGAGGACTCAGAAGGGATGGAAGGACTCACCATCAGGCCGTTTGAGGAACCCGAGCTGCAGGAGTCGTCTGCTGGAGGGGGAGCAGAGATGATGAGTACCTGCTCAATGTTTGCCAGATGCGGGAAGCCGTCTGGGATGGAGGCTGCATTGTAGCCCACCAGGCAGATGTAGGTTGAGAGGGGTCTGTTGCCATCATACCCATGCGTGAGGAGGCCACAGGAGAGGATTGCTCCATGTTGTCCCAGATCCTGTCTGAAAAAATGGTGATGGTGGGAGTGTTCCCAAGTTTAGACTTTCTCGCCTTGCCCATGATGGCTGCTGGAATGCCCACTAGGATTAAGGTAAATGCTGCAATGAGACAGAGCCCACTCCCTAGGAAGCCATCTTCCAGGCCTGCCAACCACTTGCCTTTCAAAAATTTCTATCAATACAATCCTGATCAAAGTAAAATATAAGTCCTTTTTCTGATGGTTTTTAGTACCAAAAAAGTGGCCAAATTTACCTTTCAAGTTTCCCCCTCCTGTTTTTATGCATGCTCACAAACAAGCTCTATAGTACATATTTAGTGGTTCCGTCCAGTGGTTGTGAGTTTTTGGAATAAGGTTTTTAATTTTGTTACAAACATAACCAATCTTCACATTCCTAAGACTCCAGGATGTGCGCTCTTTAGCAATTCTGATATTTCTGTTCCCAAATACACCTTATGTTTAGTCCGTTATATCCTCCTGGCTGCTTTGCTGATTATTGTTCAATTTTAGTATCCCTAACAGCTCTTACATCCAAACTAAATTGGACCATGACTAATGATAAGCTCACATTAAAATAATAAAACTGATTTATCAAGCGAATGCGCAGAAGCTCAACAGGCGCATATACGATCCACGGGGCACAACGTATCACTGAGATTCCATGGCGAGTGCTGGTGCGCTCGCCTGCCGGCTTACAGCAATGATAAATGAGCAGTGGGGTTGAGAATTCACCAATTAAGGTGATTCATTTTCAGCTGCATGATTGGGGTAGGTCTAGTAAGCTCTGTCAATGGTGATCTCATAGCAATCAATTAGGACACACCTGGTCCCTGTTCTGTGTGCACCTACAGTCCATTACAGGTCAATTTGAAACTTTAGTTCTTGATCTTTTTTGTGGTAAGTGCTAAATTTTTATGCTACATTAAACTAATACAGACAATTTGTTAATTTATGGTTAGACTGGCTGCAATTGTTGTTTTATTACTTTTTTTGGACTGGTTGCAACACTGCAAACTAATTCATATCAAGCTGTATACATACTAATTATCACTAATGTCATCTCATCACAATGGTATGAATGTTAAAAAAATGTTCTAAAGCATTTTGGATCTGATTCAAATTGCAAATCTAGATTGGCTTTAGAGAAATCAAATTTCTGAAAAAAAGCTTGTTGGCAAATATGTTATAATACATGTATCAAGGGACATTTAGTGATTTCACTTGTGTGTGTATGTCAAAATAGATTTAAATGTATATAAATACATATGCATTTTCATTTTTACTATTTTAACTGGACTGGTTTGTGGGGGGATTAATCAAGTAAGTTTGCTTGTATAGTATGCATCGATGTGACTTTTTGCAATCTTCATCTGTTGCTGCAATGTTTTTGTGCCTGTTTTAAAATGATGGTCTCTATTGGTTAGCAATTCTTTAACCTGTTTACTTACAATGTATATGTAATCATTGTTTTGTCATTTTATCCATGAATAATTAGTACAAATATATGTATGGTTTCCATTTTCATCACAAAGAAACAATGGAAACGACAGGGTATTTGAGATGCAGCAAACTATTAGAGAGCAAATACAAACTGAACATGTATATTGTATAATATAGAAAAAACTCAAATATTGACTGGTTGTACACACATATGTATACAAATACACTATTGCAATTATGGTTTAATTTTGTTAAATACCCAAAGTGTATTTTGATATATGTGTGTACAGCCAGTCATGTATATGTGCCTTTAAATATATGTTTTTTTCTGTTGCACTTTGACGTCCACAAGTCCCCTGAGGAAGCCAATATAAGCAAAACATGTTGGGACACGACTTCTAGTCTTTTTCATATTTTGTTTTTGTAGACAAGGGAATTACTGTCTACTTTTCTATATTTCCCATATAAATATATGTATATATATATATATATATATATATATTTCCACTTTGTATAGTGGGAACAACATACGATGAACCTACATGTATATAAATGTGAAATCTACCATTATAAATGTTAATATTGTATTTGCTCTCTAATATATTGCTGCATCTAAATTACCCTGTCTTTTCCATTGTTTCCTTATTATGAGAATACTCGCACTTACCAGGGTATGCGGCACACTACATACTAGGGGAGACAAATTGGTACATATATGTATGGTTTCCAGTCCAAACTGGTAATTGACCCCCCTCGCTGCCTTTGTCCCATTCTCATATTGTCACATATTGGTATTCAAATCTAGTATGTAAGTATTCCTTTTATGAAAAAATTGTCATGATTTTTATTTGTTTTATTGGTCTGACATTTGCTGAATAGGCTGTGGTTTTCCTTTTGCTGCTACTGTTCTACACAACTCCTCTGTTCATTTGTAGTATTGTTATAGGTTTGTTCTCATCATGCTGTGCTGCCTGATCTTAGCCCTATTGTATACAAGCACACTTCCACTTCCTTTCACAGGTTGTCAATTAGCTGGCCAGCTCAGTTGCATGCTCATTCTAAAACACCTGATTGACAAGCTCACAAGCAGGGTCAAGCACTCTTAAATACTGGATTGCATGCATTATTTAGGTGTTTACATGATTCAAATAGTATTAGCATATAAAACTTCAAGGAACAAGTATACTTTGTACAGAACATATTTTATTGCTTTTTCAGGGTGTTTATGCAGTTTGAATTTTTTTTTTAACTTTGGCCCATTATATATTTACTTCATCACATCAGCTTGGTAGTGGAAGCACATAAAGGTGGATTCAATCTTTAACCAGAAGCAATATCATCTGCAATATCAGTAGTCTGTGATGTGACATTCCAGAGGTTTGCTAGAGGTTCCCATCAAAGGAATGTTATTATCCAGTTACAGAAAAGATTCAATGATTAGGATGTGTTAAGCAGCATGGTAAATCATGCTGCTTAACACATCCACATTAACACATAACACATTTGTTGGCAACTAGATGGTGCTGGATTGTATTGTCCATGCTTTTCAAGCTGCATAAGCAATGCTTGGCCAAATCCAAATATGTGAATGTATATGTACGAACAGGTAAAAAACCAAAAGGAAAAGAAGGCTGCACACTTTCCCTAAAAGTCCAAAACTAGCTTTGAGCCAAGCCCATGACAACAGAAACCATAGGAAGAAATAGGCAGTCTTTTCAATTTGAAGTACATACATGTTAAGCAATATGCCAAAAAAACACTCTTTGCCTATTTCTTCCTATACTTTCTCTTTTATATGTATATATACACACATTTAAATGTATACATACATATATGCATGTATGTACACATGAAGCAAAACAAACAATATACACAAAAAAAACCCTTAAAATAATGCGCCTTCTCTGCCAAGATGGCAAGCGTTTTTTATCTGCTGGGGAACACAGTTCACACGCACATAGTGGGTTCGCATTGGCACACAACAATGCGCATCAAACACTTGAGTTTTAATAAGACAATTGTGATGTTTTGGGCCTTTCAACAATTCATAGAAAGGAAATGCTCAAAAACAAGGAGATGGAGGGGAGATCACATAAAAAAAACCAACAAAAAAATTATTACATTTATTCAAGATAACATCCACGTGTCCTCAAAGAGCTGAGTTCAGTTATTTCAAAGCCATTATTTCTAATTTTTAGAGACTCTTTAGTCACTGGCAAGGTACGGATGAATTGGCGTAAGGCCAATGTGATTCCTGAAAGGGTCTGAGACACTCCATTTTGTTCCTGACACACTCCATTTTGTTTTTAGTCTTTAGTTATGAGAACTTAGTTGTGAGAACAGAATGTATTCTTTGGTTTGTTTAGACTATACATGTACAAATATAATGTTCTGCCAAGGCAAGTGTCCTTGTTAATTCTACTAAACTCAGATAATGTTGATTGTTTATTAAATAAGGTGTTTTGTACGTGTCTGAAATTATGTTGCTTCTAGAATCCATATATTTTAGTGGATGTCCAGTATATTTCCATTCATTCTAAATGAGCATGCGCGACGCCATATTGTTGTTGTATATAAACTAATGTTTGTTTAATAAAGTTGGAGATTGCTTGATACCGTACAGTTGTGTGTGTCTGTGATTCTTCCCGGGCGCGCCTGTTCTGATTCACTGAGGGATACTGGGACGTGAGAGATCTGAGAGGAATAGAGCCAAGAAACTTGCAGACTCTTTCAATTCCTATCTTTAAAAAGGGAGCAAAGTCATTACCAGGTAACTACAAACCCGTTAGTTTAACGTCCAACGTTGGAAAGGTCCTAGAGAGTTTCATAAAGAGCCACATAGAGGAGTGCTAGAAAATATTATTATAGGTGATAGTCAGCATGTCTTCAAGAAAGACTGAAGTTGTCAAACAAATTTACTCTCTTTTTTGAGGAAGCAAGTAAACAGGTAGACAGTGAAATATCAGTTGATATAGTGTACTTGGACTTTGCTAAAGCATTTGACACTGTACCCCACAGACAGATAATATGCAAGTTAGGGTCGATAGGTTTGGAAAAGTCAATCTGTAAATGGATAGAGAACTGGCTTAAAGATCGCATCCAGAGAGTTGTAATTAATGATTCATACTCTTAATGGTCTAAGGTTATTAGTGGTGTACCCCAGGGTTCATTGTTGGGACCTTTACTGTTTAACATCTTCATAAATGATATAGAGTTTGGGATTAAAAGTACCATTTCTGTGTTTGCAGATGACACCAAACTATGTAATGGAATTAACTCCATGCATGATGTCTATAATCTAAAAGCAGACCTGGATGTACTGTTTGATTGAGCAGCCAAGTGGCAAATGACATTTAATATAGATAAATGTAAAATTATGCACTTGGGAGCTAACAACATGTATGCTTCATACTGTCTAGGGGGAATACATTTGGGGATGTCAGAAATGGAAAAGGATCTGGGGGTTCTGGTAGATCATAGACTTAATAACAGCATGCAATGCAAAGCTGCAATATCTTAAGCTAGTAAAGTACTTTCTTGTATTAAAACAGGAATAGACTGCAGAGATGGGGACATTATCCTGCTCCTGTACAAAGCCTTGGTCAGACCACATCTGGAATATGCAGTCCAGTTTTAGGCACCAGTTCACAAAAAAGGACATTGTTGAATTGGAGAGTGTGCAGAGAAGGGCAACTAAATTATTAAAAGGAATGGAGGAGCTCAGCTATGAGGAGAGATTAGTTTAACTGAATCTATTCTCCCTTGAGAAGAGATGTTTAAGGGGGGATATGATCACCCTGTATAAATATATAAATGGTCCATATAGAGAACTCTCTTCCCCATTATTGACTTTGAGATCATTACAAAGAACAAGAGGGCACTCTTTGCGTCTGGAGGAAAAGAAGTTTAAGCTTCAAAAAAGGAAGGGATTCTTCACTGTAAGGTCTGTGAAAAAGAGGAATCGGCTCCCTCAGGAAGTAGTTTCAGCAACTACTAAAGATTGCTTTAAGAAAAAGCTGGATGTTTTTCTAGAAGCACAGAATATAACTGGGTATTAAGGCTTTAAAGTAAAAATAACAGAGACTGTTGATCCAGGGAACATCCGATTGCCTCATGGAATCAGGAAGGAATTTTTTTTCCCCTGTTGAAGCAAATTGTACCGGGGTTTTTTTTTTTTTTTTTGCTTCCCTCTGGACCAACTATGTCTTATAGGGTTTTATATCTGGGATATGTTTATTTCCCTAGTGGTTGAACTTGATGGACTTATGTCTTTTTTCAACCTATGTAACTATGTACCTGGAAGACGTGTGCCATTTGAAAGAATGATTAGACAGGAAAAGAATGACTTTTAACAGAAGCTTGCTGGGGTCAAGCTGCTGGAGATGAGCGCCTCGAAGCACCAGATCACTTCAGTTCATAAATATTGGGAGAATACACCAGCATATATGCTGAAAATTCATTGATAAATAGGTTAGAGGGGGCTGATGTGGGATTGCGAATACGCATGCACGCGCATGCACCAATTTTGCTTGGTGAATCAGGCCCCGCATGTTTATAAATTATGTAAATCTGCAATGTCCTAACCCATGATTTGTTCTTGATCTCTCTTGCTTGCTGCCTGTCCCAACCCTGACCTTCCTTCACAATTCTCCTGCTTGGTGATTGGGTACCATGCATCATCCTGCCCACCCAGGTGTGCCCAAGTACCCCAACCTGGCAGCAGCCAGTAGCACAAGATTCTCACCAGTAGATGCTTTGGAGAAGACCTGGTTGCTGCTTAGATTCTGTGCCTTGGCCCTTCTCAGGGCTCACACCACTTCTGTGCAAGCCGTAGTCTCCTACTCTCTGTAACGCAAGCGGGTGTGGACCCACTATGCCACTGACTGGGTATGCTCCAGAGGGGCGTAACTAAGCCACTGCCAGGGCTTCACTAGAGCCTCTGATGGTGAGGATAGGCTTGGGCCGCAGGGTAGCTGCCAGGTGCCACTCCAGAGCAATCCCTGAGTCAGTGGCAGCTGACCACAGGAGTCAGGGTACTCAGTGCAAGCACCGAGGGGCTTACGTGGCCAAGAAGGTATAGGAGAGGTAGTAACTTAAACAAAGTCTGTGAACAAGATCTGAGGTCAAAGTCAGGCGGCAATCAGGCAGAAGTCCATACACAAAATCCGAGGTCAGGGTCAGGTGGCAAACAGGCAAAGTCCAAGGGTTTGATAAGCAAGGTCAGGTACACAGGAAGGCAGACAGAAGAAGCACCTTTGCACTTGGAGTTAGACTAGCTAAGACCATGAGATTGCTCAGGCAACTTCCTGTAGTGGGAAGTGCCTTTAAATACTAGCAGGGCTCCAGCCATAGGCTGTAGGAACAGAGGGCGTGTATGTGTTGCCCCATGGATGAAGAGAGACACACCCACGCCAGCTCAAACACCAGTGCAAGTCTCCAGCAGGAAGGAAACTCTGGCATGGAACACATGTACTGGGGTTACTCTACCTGAAAGATAGGACCCGGCGCCCGTGCCTGCAATTAGGAGCAGCAGCCCTGGCACGACCTGCAGGGCTAACACTCTCCTCCCTTTGTTCCCCAAGGGTCAGTCCTTGGACTGATTCTCTTTTCTCTGTACACCTCCTTTGGTTTACAGTATCATCTGTATGTTGATGACACCCAAATCTATCTGTCCACCCCTGACTTATCTTCTTCAGTCCTGGATGAGGTTTAATGCTGCCTGTCAGCCAACTCCTCATGGATTGCTGACAAGTTTATGAAACTCAACCCTCAAAACAGAACTCATCACCCCTCCCCCCCCCCCCCCCCTTCTGTGTTTCCCCTGAAAATAAGACAGGGTCTTATATTTATTTTGCCTCTGAAAATCACATTTGGGCTTATTTTCAGGGGATGTCTTATTTTTCTGATGAACAAAAAATCTGTATTTATTCATGTACAAAATGTGTTTTTATTCATATACAAAAATCTGTATTTACCAAAACCTGTAACCAATATTACAATGCTATAGAAAGATACCTCTGTGTTACCTGTGACCTGTCAAAATCACAATTTTTTTCTGTTATAATCAAGAAGTCATGAATTACAATGGACAAAAATGATTAATGAAAAAAAAACACAGCTTCATAAGCAAACAAGTGCAACATAACAAGAAAATGTGCTGACAATTCACATATGACTCATAGAGTAACATGCAAACACAGAAACAAAACTTCCAAAGCTCTGTTGACCACAAACAGTAACCAATATAAATCTGAGTAAAAGCAAAAAAAAAAAACAATGAATAAATATGCATTGCAGCCAATAAATGAAATACCAGCAAGGACCCTTTGAAAAGAGAATCCATCAACCTCTTATTAGTTGTAGTGTCACACCAGAGTACCATCGGTTTATTAACCCTGTGATTTCTTCACCCCTTGCTCCAGTGCTTTGAAAATATACTGCTCGCTTCTTTCTTTTGCTATTCCTTCGTGTACCATGTGTCCACACCCTCCGAAGAAGCCAATAGGCCTTACTTTCGGAGGGAGGGCTTATTTTTGGGGAAACACGGTACATTCCATATCTCCCCTGACATATTTCTAACTGTTATTAACACTGTTATTCATTCCTCACGCATGTTGTCTTGGTGTCACCTTTGATTCTGCCCTCTCCTACCCCCTATTTTCAGAACATTTCCAGATCCTGTCCCTTTACCTGTACAACATTTCCAAAATCTGCCACTACCTGTCCGCAGAGACCACCAAACTCCTTGTACACGCTCACATAGAAGGCACTAACTACAAAAAGTGTATCAAAATCCTAGTAAGTCTCGAATGCTCCATTTATATCTACTTTTTGTAAACTTCTGCATTGAAGTGGCACAGAAGGTGCTCCATGGTCTCTTCTGATTCTCTACATTTCAGTCTCAAGCACACACAGTGTCTGGAGGGCTAGTGCTGATTAATCCTCAAGTAAAGTTTACCATGATAGGAGGTCAGGTCCCTAAACTTCATGGGAATCCTTTCCATAATAATTAATCTCAGCCCTCCCTCAAAACTGGACTTGGCCAATTTCTTAAAGCCAATGACCCATTAAATAATGATGAGAAAATCTGCTTCTCCTTAATGTCCTATGCTGTGATCTGCCTTTACTTCAGTATTTTCATGCTCAGGGTAACATAAGCTCATCCTGCTGAATCCTTGGCTGTTTCAAATTTTCCTCAGTTTCCCAATGATGCAGAAAAGGCTTGAACCAGGACTTGAAAAGTCCCAACCATCCAGGAAGGTTCTCTGTAAACGCATTATCAAAATTAAACTTAATTAAAATTTAAAAAGCAGAGAAAATAATAACACAGGATTGACCATACCTAGGCCCTTCCTTTCTGGATAGGTAGGTCACATTCCGCTTCACCAGGTTCATCCAGTTTCCCCAGACCATCGGAAAGAAGCAGCTGTATATCCTAGTGTACAAGGAAGCTGGCAAAAGACAGACAAAGCTGACATACAAGAAAATTGGAACCAAGTAACATTTGATCAGATCAATGCTTTCTTTGTATGATATTTTCCAATTCTTCTACTTGCAGGTTATAATCACCTAGTCCAAATCGACTTACCAAAATTTTTACCTCCTCCTTCAGGGGTTCAGGGAAGGTATCCGGGAGATCAAAACACTCACCTTCCCTACCCACCCAGAAAACTTCACACTTTCCCCGGGTGATCTTAGAACCTGAGGCCTCTGCATACTGCTCAGTCTCCAAGACCACCTGCTCCTTATCAGTCCCAGATATAATCACAGATTCATTATCACAATAGGCGACTACTCTCAAAGGGAACTTATCAGTAATGGTCAAAGGAACCTCGCACAACAGTCCACGCTCTAGCCTTCGAATGAAGGGGTCAAATGCGAACACTTATAGCGGGGGACTCGCTTAATAAAACAGTGCTGATTGCTGGACAAAAGAGTACCTGCCACTGACAACAAGGGTCAGAAGAAAATTTTCCCAGAATTTTTCTATCGACGTTGAGAAGGCCAATTGGACGCCAGTTCTCAATTCTTGATGAGTCCTTCCCCTTTGACAGAAGCATCACAAAAGCTTGCCTCATGGAGGGAGGAAGCAAACCCTCTTCCAGACAGCTATTGAAAACCTCTGCGAACCAAGGCACCAGACTGGATTTAAAACATTTATAAACTCGGATGCCAATCCATTTAGTTCAGGTGATTTCTTGGTGATCAGCCTATCTATAGCATGATACACTGCATCCGCTGTGCTTTGAACAAGCTCCCACCACTAAGACTTACTGCTACAGAGGTCCAGTACCGGTGCCTGAAAGAAATCCCTAAAGGATTGTCTAACACTTTCATCTGCCAACAATTCTGAATTAAGCTTTTAGATACCCCTCCCTCTGAGCAGAGTATGTGAAGCATTCAGAATCACAGATAGCATAAAGTCTTTATAGAACTCCATCCATGAACCTCAGGACTCGAGAGAGTGGAGTTCTCCTTAAGTCCCTCTCCTAAATGTGAACCCAGTGTTGTCTGGGTAGCGCTTAATGTTCACATCCACCAGGACCTGCCTAACCATCTCTATTAAAAAAATCACATCACAATTTATCACATCCAAGTTATCTCTGAAAGCTTCCCAGTCTACTTTACTGTCTACTTCAATATTCCGCCGACAAGTCACCTTATCGATTTATTAAAAAAAAACACAACCCCACTGTTAGGCTCAGCTGCAAGAGACCAGAAGAATCATGTCCACACGTCTACTCCCTATTTGCTAGATAGATATCCACTAGGGAATTGAGCTGGGTCTCCTGCAAAAATAAAATATCAGCATCAAATTTACTGAGCAAAAATTGGGCCATGTCACGAGCGCTTACAGATTTGATGCTGGCTACACTAATGGTGGCCACTTTCAATAGAGCAGGCACCACCATCAGGATGATGGAGTAGCTGCTTCTTAACAATACTTTTACACAAACTAGGCAAAAGGTAATTTACCAAAGGATGATCTACCTTATCAGAAAAAATATAGAAGAAATAAAGAAAGAAACAGTGTTAAAAGCGGTCTCTCTGGAGGCACACTTGTTCCTGCTAGTGGAAAGTCATGGATCCTCCATTCTTCTCATGTCACTGGACTGACCAATTCAGCTTCAGAAGTGCCACTCGTTAATACATTTCTTGCAAGGGTTTCTTGCTTAAGAATTTCATTCTCTAGCTGCTTTTACTTGTCCTTGAAAGGCTTCTGTACATAGCTTGTACAGGTGTAAGCCTTCACTCCTTTTCTTGTATCCAGCTCAGACTATGAATAACTCGTTGAGTTATTCCCTCCACCTGGCGTCTCTCCTGGTGTCTGGGATAGATCTGCAATGATGCTGAGTCATCCATCTCAGAATCAGGGGGCCCAGGACCTGAGAGAAGACCACACCCACCACAGAGATTGTAAACTTTTCTGGGCATGGTCCTCTTCTCCACCTGTGTCACTGTATCTGTCTGTGTTTTAAAACTCCTATTTGATGTACAGTTCTGCATAATATGTTAGTGCTATAGTAATACTGTTCAATTATAAAAATAATATTAAACCAAATTCCCTGTAACAGCTCTGGCTTTAAAAAATGGTTTAAAAAATGAGATTGTTTTGTTTTAGGAGACTGGCAAAATGAAAGAATAGTAATTACAGTGCAAAAAAAGATATCAAAATTGTTGGTGTAAAATTTGATGGAGAGATTTTGAAACTGAGAAAACTTTCAATTGAAGGGAGGGTGCTAATTATTAAAGCCATTATTTTCCTTCGTCTTGTTTTTCCACCAAGTGACTTAAAAGATTTTTTGTGGCGCCTAAAGGCAGAGAAGTGTAAAAGAGAAATCCTGTATACACAAAAAAGAACATTGAAAAAGAAGTTCTTAACATATAGATGTTTCTCTTGCTAAAGTTTTTTTGCTTTTAAGGGTTTGAAGACTAAAGGAAATTGTTAGTCCTTTTTTCTAAGATATGCATTGGGGTGAGAATTTAAAGATACTATGTTTACTTATAGTTCCAAGTGAATATATTATATTAGAGAAATGTATAAAAAATGAATAGTTTGCAAAAATATGACATGGATAGCCTAATGGACTCTAGGAAGTTAGGAAACATTAGGGCTGAAAAAGAAATTGTTAAAGTTTCTCCCGAGTACATTTAAAAAAATATATGAAGAAATGTGAATGAAAACTTCTTATCAAATGAACAAAAGAACCTAAGCTTGGTAAATTGAATTTGAATGTTTACAACTGTGGGCTTTCCAATACAGGAAAGGCATTGTAAAATGCCCAAAGTGCCCTAGGCCTCAGTGCCAGGTGAATGAAACAGTAGTTGATTTATTTTGGAACTGCCCTTTTGGAACGGTCCTATTGGTCATCAGTAGGGCCCTTACTTAAATTTCTGACAAATTAGAGGATATTAGATTTTGAAAATGTGCTATAGTATAGAACATTCCTTGCCTGACTATAAAAAAAAAAAACTATTTCCCGGATAATTATAAACTGCTTTAAGTTGGAAATTTGGAGGGCCAGAATATTTAACTATCTCAGTAAGGGATTGCATAAAGCTTGCCTTGAAGGACTTGTTCGTGTTTTTCCTCATGGTGTTTATATATGTGGGATACCTTTAAAGGGTCAAAGGGTAAAATAAACTTTTTCTTACCTGCTTATCACGTTTTGTGACTTACCTTTGACTTACATTATGTGGAAAAAACATTTAATTTTTTTGTCTTAGTTGTAAATAAAGTTGTCCTTTTGTTCTTTGTTGAGCCTGTAAAAAAATTGTTTATGGTATATTTGCACAATAAATATTAGGAGAAATGTGAGTTTTCTTGATGACTTATCTAATGTATACTATGTAAACTTGAAGATAATTAGTTGTTATTTCTGTATATGTAAATGTAAATTTGCTTTTTCTTATTGCAATATTGCAGATGTTATATACATCACTAACTACTTTTATATCTTGGTGGTAAAATATGCTTTTATTCATACAAAATACATTTGGTTTCAATAAATTCTTATTAAAATATGGGAAAGGGGTGATAAATACGTCAAATAACATAGTAAACAGAAAAACACTAGCAGTAGTATATTTGTTGTTGGTTTAAGGTACATTTGGCAAATAAGTGGGAAAAAGGCTGGGGGAGAAAGAGAGTGAGAAGAAGGGGAATCTGGTGTGGGGTAAGAAAAAGTGCCTGCAAGACATCAAGCAAAAGTCAAAACAGAAGAACATAAAAAAAGAGGAATAGGTCATAAAGGGGTAATAAAACTGGAACAGAGATTATGGGCCTGATTTAATAAAGCTCTTCATGGCTGGAAAGGATAAACTTTCATCAGTGAATCCAACAAACCTTGAATAGAGTTCCTAAATGTAATTTGCTATTTGTTAGCAAATGTTTCCAATTCTGGACCAAATCTATTCCAAGCCCTATGAGTTCAGGTGTCTGTGAACAGGTGCTCAGGCAACTCGCAAGTGCACTAAGCATGTTCTAATAGCTTTCTCAAACATGACCTTTTGGCATATAGGGCCATTTTATGGTGGTTAGTAGGGGATTTTATGGCATGAATAGAAGGGTTATTCCGAATAGCTACTGCTAGATGTCCCATTATTAGAGCAAAGAGGAGGGGAGAAAGTGGGCAACCCTGTCTGGTCCCATTAGATATAGCAAAGGCCTCCAATTGACAGCCATTAACCTTAGCCGCAGGGGCAGCATATGGGAACATAATCTTAGAGCAAAACTGCCAATTGACCAATTGATCAAAGGCCTTTTCCGCATCTATTGAGATAACAAATGTTGGCGTTTTTCATTTTTAACATATGAGATTAAGTGCAGTGTTCTAGTGGTGTTTTCTCTGGCCTCCCGGCCCGGGATTAAACCAGCCTGATTGGTATGTACCAAGGTGGGCTAATCTGTTCGTTAAAGAGGGAGGCTAATCTGTTCGCTAAAATTTTGGCATATAATTTAATGTTTTTATTCAATAATGATATAGTCCTATAATTACTACGAATGGCATGATCTTTCCCTGGCTTTGGTATGACTGAAATATTTGCTAGAAGAATGGGTGTAGGAAGTGGATGATCTGCATCCACAGCGTTAAAAGTAAAGGTAGACTTCCGGTTCTGGCGCCTCATTGGAGAGTAACAGAACTCAAAGGCTCTGTTAGCACTGCAGGTCGTGCCGTCGCCACTGCTCCTAACTGCACGCACGGGGGCCGGGTCCTATCTTTCAGGTAACCCCACTACCTGTGTTCCATGCCTGAGTTTCCTTCATGCTGAGACTTGCTCTGGTGTTTGAGGTGGAGTGGGTGTGTCTCTCTTAATCTATGAGGTAACACATACACGCCCTCTGTTCTCTACAGCCTATGGCTGGTTTTCTGCAGGTATTTAAAGGCACCTCCTACTACAGGAAGTTGCCTGAGCAATCTCTAGGTTTACCTTGTGTAACTCTCAGTCCTAAGGTGTTTTCTCTGTTTTGCTTTGCTGTGTACCGGACCTTGCTTACATTTTTGGACTTTGCCTGTTTGCTGCCTGACCCTGACCTCGGATTACGTTTTTGGAGTTTGCCTGATGGCCGCCTGACCCTGACCTTTGATCTTTGTTTCTGGACTTCTTGGCCACGCAAGCCCCTTGGTGCTTGCACCGGGTTTCCTGACTCCTGTGGTCAGCTGCCACTGGCCTGGGGATTGCTCTGGAGTGGCACCTGGCAGCTACCCCGCAGCCCAAGCCTATCCTCACCATCAGAGGCTCTAGTGAAGACCTGGTAGTGGCTTAGTCACACCCCTCTGGAGCATACCCAGTCAGTGGCACAGTGGGTCCACACCCGCTTGCATACCAGGCTCCTGTTCACCAGGAGGATAAATGCGATCCTGCACTGTTGTAACGCACTTCCAACCCGATAAACCACTTCTTTACGCACTGGAGCCCTATCTGGATGGAGAAATACCTTGATAAAGCGTCACGAGAGGACTCCTTCACTCTGAGATGGCAACGTGATAAAAACCGTGCCACCAAATCCAAGATGGCCGACGACTTTCATTTGTCCCAGTCAGATGGACCCTCATCTCCTACCAGGCAAGTGCTAGATTCGGCCAGACCTACCTCTGACCATGCTCTAATAGAAGATGCGGTGGCAGTTCTACTGAAACCCACACTGCTGGAAGCCATAGACTGAGCCATAGGGAAAGGAATTCAGTCCCTGAGACATGAAATCTGGGATCACAACTACAGGCTAGATGCAGTGGAGGAGAGAATCTCCTCAACAGAGGATGATATGACTCAAAACTTGACTAGCATAATGGCTCTTGAAAATAGTCGGCAGTCTCATGGAGAAACCAGATGACTAGGAGATCATTAGTTTACCGAAGTCGGTGAAACCAGGCAAACTCCTGGATCTCAGCACGAATACACTCACAGACCTCCTGGGCCTGCAAAGGTCTGTAAAGCTGAACGTGCACACCGCCTGGGCCAACCACACAAGGAAGGTAATGCACTCCATCCAGTGATAGTGAAATACCTAGAATGCAATTCTTCAAGCATTTCGTGTCAACAGGAATGTTTCCTTGGACGGGACACCCTTGCATATTTTTGCAGACTATTCTGCAGAAGTCTGCCGCAAAAGGAAGCAATTCCAAACCTTGTGTTCTCAGCTGTATCATCAGCGAATCAGGTTTACCCTGGATTACCCAGCAACTTTACACTTATTTGACCAGGAAGGCGCGTACCATTTATTTACCTCATCCCCTCATCCCCCCTCATCCCGAGAATTTTGTGAGAGATCAGCTGCACACCCCATCGAGAGAAATTATCCCGGTGGAAGAGGATCGGGCCTCCTCACCAGAACCACGGACTCTGCAATTCTCTCAGAAAACCTGTCTAAACTCACTGATGACAAAAGCCAAAGCATCTAAGCTATAGAAGATTGTTAGCGATAGGAGGGACAAAACCCGTCCAAAAAGCAGATTTTAGTCTACCTTGTATTATTTAAACTAAGTAGTGTAAATTCCCTAAATCATCAATACCATTTTTGTGCAATCTGGATTCTAAATTTCTGGCAATTCTGGATTACCCTACCCCTTCTGAGTTTTTTTTGTCCTTTTTTTTAGGACATCTCCTCACAGTAACGGATATCACCCACCACCCAAGTGAATTATATATTTGCAACAAGGACAGGACTTGGAGTATTTACACTTATATACTATTGTTTGTAAGAAACTGAAGGACCCTGCTTCTTTAACATGCCCTATGGGACCTAACCATTTTATGGTGTTTCTAAAGGGCTTCTGGAGATTCTCCCCGGAAGAGTCTGTAGTACGGTACTCTCTATGCACATATATTCATGGAATATAAAGGGGCTGAGGTCCCCCAATAAGAGCATGGCGGTCCCCAGGCATTTTAAATGCTGACATTGCGTTGCTTTAGGAGACACATCTGGGGCGGAAGGATTTCTCCAGAATGTGGAGATGTGGGTGGGCAAAGTCTTGGGTTCTCCGGCTAATGGTAGAAAAGTGTGGGTTCTGATTTTGTTACATTGAAACCTGCACGGCAAGGTGGTGGGCGTAGACAGTGACAAAGAAGGTAGATTTGTGAAGCTCCACCTCTAGCTGGGTGACACTAGGTGTACTATCGTCAATGTGAATGCCCCAAACTCTCCTGGGAGCCCCTTTTTTCTGCATGCTGTACAGTGGGTAGCCCAGGTCTCCTCACCAAATTTATTTGTAGGCAGGGATTTTAATTCTGTAATGTGTGATTCAGAGAATAGAATGGGCTCCCGCATCTGTGTGGGGGGGGGTCGCTGGTGGACGGGGGGAGGAAAGCCCACTGAGTATTTTTGGTGATACAGCAGGTTTACATGATGTCTGGCATCAGTGTTACCCACTTGAAAGGCAGTTTATCTTTGTGGCGCAGGTTCATCTCTCGCAATCCAGAATTGATTATCTATTTTGTACAGATCTTTTTCTACAGAGGGAAGATTCCACAGAAAGTCTGCCTATGGTCATATCAGGCCACGGACCTTTAATGCTCACATTTCACAGCACTATTCCTAGGGAGGAGGCGTGGATATGGAGGTTCCTGTCATATTTATATTCTGACTCTGCGTTACAGGTGGAACTCAAATTAGCATGGCTTGACTACGTATCCAGTAATTGGATACACAAAAACAAACCTACTCTCTTCTGGGAAGCAGCTAAAGCCTACTTTAGGGTCAGAATCATTGGATACGTATCGACCAGAAAGAAACAGGTAAAACATACCTATCTAACAGCTTTGGTAAAAATGAGGGATGCCCAATCTCAGTTGACCACTCGACCAACTAGAGACAATAGAAATCAATGGCAAAAAGTCAAAACTGAGTTTGATACATGGCTTGAGAGGTATGAGCAGCACAAGGGAAAGCACATTGATTTAAAACTGCACAAGTTTGGCAATAAAGCTGGAAAAATGTTGGCCAATTTGATACTCTCTGGGTATAAACCTACCTTCATTCCTGCTTTGTTGATTGTCGAGGGAGCAAAGGTGACTCATCCAGGACAAATTTTCGCCATGCTAGCGGAATTTTATACTGATTTGTATAACGGGAGAACTACTCCTCCACTGAAGACTGGAGATTTTTTTAATGTCCTAACGTGGCCCTCTATAACTAGAGAATAGGTGGATCAGCTAAATGTACCTATCACAGATTATGAAATAAACAGAGCAATATCCTAAATTGCTAATGGCAAAACCCCAGGCCCAGATGACCTTACATCAGAATTTTACAAAATATTGAAGGAGGAAGTGGTACAAGACTTATGTAATTTTTATAATTATATGTGGGAATCTAGTATGTACCTAGCATCCAGTGGGGAATTATATATAAAAGTTCTGCCAACTTTTATCAAAAATGATGGCAGATCGTTTGGCCAGGTTTTTGCCATCCTTAATTTCCCCATCACAAGTGGCATTTGTGTGTGGCAGATCAGCCACAACTAATGTGCAAAGGGTACTTGCTGCCCTGGAATTCGCAAAATCCCATCCACAACAGGATTTAGTGGTTATTGGTATCGTGAAAAGGCATTTGATAATATGGATGTCGAATGGTTTTTCACATCTTTACAGAGAATTGGAAAGCAAGGCCCATTCCTTAATATTTTTAAGGCCATGTACAGTGACCCTCAAGCCAGAGTACACACCACTGGTTTCCTCTCTTAACCAATACCACTTCAGAAGGGAAAGAGACAGGGATGTCCCCTGTCTCCATTACTCTTTAATTTGGAATTGGAAACTCTGATGCGGTACATAGAATTTACCCCATGGTATTCGTATGTGCGATGTAGAATTGCGATTGGCATTTTTCGCCCATGATATATTGTTGTTCACCTCTGATCCCTCGGCTGATCTACCAGAAATTAAGAAGATATTTCACGAATTTGAAGGGTTAGCTGGCCAAAAAATAAATTTCACCAAAAGTGAGAAATTGCCACTAACACCGTTGCGAAATAGACTTTGGTTAACTTGAACCAAGTTAAGATAGCTATTGAATACATAACCTATATTTAGGAATTAAAATAGGGAAAACTACTTCCGCTGCTTACAAACTCAATTACCCACTGCTACATCAGAAAAAACAACAGGAATTACTATTGTGGGAAAACCTGTCACTCCTTTTTTGGCAGATGCCAATGCCACTAAATAAAAATGGTCTCCTTTGCCAGGTTGTTATCACCTCTGCAAACCATACTACTACTGCTGCCACACTGGGATATTACAATGATAAAAAAAGCTTTTGCAAGGAGAAAAAAATGTGCTAGGTTCTCTCTGACTAAATTATTTTTACCAGTGCTGGAGGTAGGGGTAAATTTCCCTGATATACAGCTTTACAATTTATCCAGTTTATTCCGTCATGTGGCAGACTGGATAATGGACACATCCCATCACTCCAATATTGAACTGGAGAGGGCTATGGCCCACCCATAGGATCTGTGTGCCATCCTTCACTGCACATTTTCTAGACTCCCTTACGGACATAAAACATAAAAATTATTTTAAGGGACATTTTGTAACCTGGAAAAATTTAAGGAAAAAGATGGGTCTGCCCTGTGGGTCTGCCCTGTGGGTATTTATTTGACAATTTGTGGCAACCCTCTTTTCCCACAGGGCCTAGAATACAAAGCCTTTCGAATATAGAGGAAAAAGGGGATATCCAAACTAAGAGAGTATCAGAAAGAGTTTAATATCACTAATTTATTAGATAAAATAGTGAATGGCTATCTGACAGTAAGGAAGACTACAGTTAATGAACTTTGGAGAGAAACCCAATTCAAGATCATGCATAGGGCCCACAAAGTCTATAGACCTACAAGGTGCCTGAAGTGCAACCAGAGTACAGCCTACCTTTTCCATAGTTACTGTGACTGTACTTGTATATCTAGTTTCTGATAGAGGACACTAAAATATTTTGCAACGAGTGGTTGGGATAGCTTTTCCATTGTGCCCTGTCATATGTATTTTTCATGACTAGTCCACAATACAGGAGGTTTGGGAAAAGGAAAGAAAGCATAGGTAGACAAGCCGCCTACATTGGAGATGGTCAAGGCGTCTCTCCTGTCCATGTTCCATAGGGATATGTTGGAAGCCCTTATTGGCAAATTCATAATAATGCCTTTTGGCTTTTAATCAGCAACATTTTAGTGCTCTGCAGGGTAATCTTCCTTAGGATGAAAAAGTGACCAATTGTAAACCTGTATCTGTTATAGTCATTGCAAGTACCTGAACATGTAGTGGAAACACTTAGTAAAGCCAGGAAATTCAACACCAATTATACCTATATTATAGTGTGGCTTCAGTTTTAGATCTTTATGTCCTCTAGTCAGCTTCAGATTGTGTACCTACAAGTGCAACAGGTCCTAGACACTTTATAGAGCAATGTCTCAGCTATATTAACAGTCAATAGGTCTCACTGGGCTCTTAAGCTACGTACACACGTCAGATTTTTATCGCCCGATAATCGGCATCGGCCAATTATCGGGCGAAAATCTGCCGTGTGTACAGTCGGTGTCGTCCATCGTCCGGACGACCGACCTGCCGGATCCACGGACAATGGACGACAGCCGATCATAATGAAAGTGAAGGGGAGAGCGCGCAGCAGGGTGCCGCTCCGTCGCCTATCTGACTCCCCTATACAAGCAAGATTTTTCAAATGTGATATACCCCTTGTGCTGGATTAGTTAGCATCTGACAAATTCAAATCCGAGAAAAATATTACACCAGGGCTGCTTACACAAAAAACAGCCTTCCTGGTGGCCATCACCTCTGCTAGAAGGGTCCCTGAGATTGCCTCACTAGGGGCTAATGAATCATTTATCACCTTCTTCCCAGATAAAGTAGATATGATGCCCATGCTGGGCTTCAACCTAAAAGTAACCTCATCTTTGCACCTAAACTAGGAAATTGTGCTTCCTACCTTCTATGTAGAAGACAACCAAAGAACCAGCAACCTCAATGTTGGCAGTGCCCTTCCGACATATTTAGAAGCTTCTACATCAATACGTGAATAACCTTTGTCATCCCTTCAGGTGTGAACAAAGAAAACAAATCCTGGATCATGAAAACCATTCTGATGGACTACAGGGCTAGAGGCTTGGAAGTTCAGGAATCAGGGGTAATGGTTCATTCAAAGCATGGCATCTCTTAATCCTGGGCAGCAGCAAGCCTGGTGCCACTAAACATCATCTGCAAGGTGGTAACTTGGTCCTCTACTCATGTTTTTGTCTCACTTCTTTGTGGAAGGAGCAGCTTTAACCACAGTCAGTTTTGGTCAGAAAGCCTTATCAGTGTCCTTGTATGATTAACTTTTTTTTTTCTTTTTAGAGTCCCACCCTGTTGTTTGATCTAGGTATTTCACATTTGTGCTGACATGGAAATGTCACGAAAACAGAAAATGTAATGCTTATCTACCATAATTTGCTTTAACCCCCCCCCCCCCCCCCTAGCGGTAATCCCGAGTCTGACTAGGGGTCCATTTTACTTGCAAAAAGCGGTTATCCTGAGTCAGACTTGGGGTACCTAAAAGCAGGATGAAAACTTATTCCATCTTACCTTGTTCCATCACTGTCACCCGGCTACCTGCTGGTCCCCGCAGGTCCTGGGGACACATCTGCCTCCTCCGATCTCCAGCCACAAAGTGCAGATTCGATCTACGGGGTTTCCCGGTGCAGCAGGAAATTTAAATTGGATTCAATACAAAATAGCTGTATTGAGTCCAATACAAAGAAATAGTAATATAATATAATATATATATATATATATATATATATATATATTATATGCTACTATACAATTACATTACATGTTGAAATATTTTTTTTTATTCAGATTTTTGTTTTGTTATTTAAAGTTTATTATTAAATATTTTATTATTATTAAATATCAATGCATTATGCCTAAGAATTACAGCCTACATTGAAATATAAATTTCCATGCAAAAAATTGTGCCGCTTTTTGCATGGAAATTTGGATTCAAATAGATCGCTAGGCAGGGTAATAAACTTTACATTTTCTCCTGCACCCACCCCTCCACTGCTGCATTGATGCAGGGGAGGCTGCAGGTACTGATGGGAGAGCAGATCATCAGCAGGAGTGGTTAGCAGCATGATATTTTGCTGGGATTAGTTAGGCTGGGCTGTTCTGCTGGTTGGGAGTATACTATCCTCTCAGCCTCCTCACTGTCAGCCTGGATAGCAGCTGCAGAGCTGAGAGGATCTTACACTAAGCCATCAGCACAGCACAGCACAGCCATACACCTGTCAATCTGCAGTGGGGACAGTCAATGCTGGATGGACTTAGAGCAGTTTTAACCCTTTATGGGAATGGGTAAGGGGTACTATGCCAAGAAAGAGGGAGCAGCAAACATTTTGCCCCCTTCTTTATTTAGCAAGCCCTATTGCAAAATAACCTTTCATAAATAGGAAAGAGGGCACATATCCTAGCTGCCTCACAAAAAAATCTACTCCAGCTCCTTAACAAACCACAGTGCTTGAAAACCACCATACTGGTCAGCGATCTTTGCTAAGACTCTTCCTCCCCTCGCTTGTCGGGATCAAAAACCTCAATTTTCAAAGATCATGCCTCAGAAAATATCTGGGATTCGGGGCAAGAGATAGGCTTCTCTGAGGCTGTGTTGTACAACCACAGAACCTGTTTCTCAGCCTATAGATATCTATAATACAAATCCCCCAATGGTGGACACCATACTTAAAGAGATGTTAATCTCTCTTTACAAGTCTCTACATGCCTCTTGTCTGCTTTTGAAATTCAGAAAGTTTTAAACCACAAAGAGAATACTTCAGTATAAACATCTTGATTAAAATTAAAATGCCAGCACATTACAGTTTATTATGCAAATCCATACAATTTCTTTAACATACAAAAATATAAAAACATTCCAGGGGAGCACGCAAGATTGGCAGGAATTGTCATTGTCTATTTCCAAAATATCTCTGAACGATTTTTAAAATAGGGCCTCCCCCCCCCCCACCTCACCCTTGTGTATCCCCTTTTTACCCCCTTAAATGACTAAAAAGGAGGTAAATGATTAAAAGGTACCTCTATTTGCCAACCTTAATGACCTAATCAAAAGCTTGATATGCCTATATACCTCACAAATTTCAGACCTGTGAATAATGTCATTTTTGTATTTTTGTAATTATTTGTATTATACTTTCTTTGTTAATATTGGAAAACTGCATTATCATCTGCTGTATCTAGAGTTTGCAACCTAAGGCGTGTTGAATCCTGTTTGACCTCATGTGTGTATACTACTAATGACTGGTTGATTGGTTTCATTTAAATCTTTTAATCACCCCTCCACCTCTTTTTTATCCCCATGCATATTTTACTTGTAATGGTATTGTTATATTATACTTGAAAAAATTAAAAAAAAAACTTTGAAATAAAAAAACAAACATTCAAGGTAGGTATAGAACAGCACAATCCCAAAGTATAATTTATCTTCAACACATTTTACAGACAATTTTCGACTTCTTCAGGAGTTTTTAGTTCAGGATGCTGTACCTGTACTGCTGTATAACCACTAAAAAAGTAACTGTACCTTGAAAGAATAAACAGAAAAATCACTTTACAATTAATAATTCTTCAAAACGTTCCTTCCCAAATATAGATTCCACAACATAGTTCTTACTATTATATATATATTTACCCCCAAGATATTGCACATTCTCCCTGAAAATATGAGTGTAGTTCATGCTAATAGAGTAAGAGATATGCAGCAAAGGCAAAAAAAAGCTGCCTTTAGGGACTTTTTCTGTTGCATAGACCTAAACATCAAACAGTGTATCTTTTAGTAATATAAGCATATCCATTTGCAGGCTGTAAAACATGTCCACTCCTGGGCAAGGCCAGGGCCTGAGCCCCCTGATTCTAAGGTGGATGACTCAAGCATCATTTCAGATCTGTCCCAGATGCCAGGAGAGACACCAGGTGAAGGAAATAACTCCACTCAAAGATTGAGCTGGATACAAGCAGAAGAGAGAAGGACTACAGCTGTACAAGTTATGTACAGGGAAAAGAAAGAGGCCTACAACCAAGCCCACAGCAGCAAGCGAAAGACTTTCAAGGATGAGTTAAAGCAGCTAAAAAACATAATTCTTAAGCGAGAAACCCTTTTGAAAAAGCTAAAGCAGTGCATATATTAATAAATGGCACTTCCAAAGCTCAAATGGTCAGTCTGGTGACATGAGAAGCATGCAGTATGTTCCTGAAGGGTCCAAGGCAGCTGAGGAGGTGCCTGGAAGAAGCCTGACTTTCCACCAGGAGAAAAGAACGTGCCTACAGGGAGACCGCTTCGCCTTCCAGATGGATTACTCTGACCTGGTAGAGGACAAGATACCTGGCACCGGCACCATAGTTGAGGCTGTTTCACCTTTGTAAATTGAAGCCTCCCAGTGCGCACATGTGCATGGGCATGAGGGCAGCAAAGGGAGGAAGGGAGAAGCAAGCAGTGTTCCAGGTGATGGGAGCATACCAGCATGCGGTAAGGCTGGGGTGTGTTTGGAAGATGGTGGGAATGCTGGGACCTGGAAAACCCACTGTGCTGGTTGCTGCAGGATCACCAGAGACATTGCAATGTCCGTAAAGACTGTTGGGGAATCAGCTGCCACTGCAAAGACTGCACCTGTGAGTGAAGGGGAAGATTCTGGTGAGAAGTCTGGTAAGGTGAAGAGTGAGCTTGTTGGTGAGGGAAAGGTGGCACATAAAAATAGGTAAGAGGTATTGTCTGATGGAAGGTGGACCCAATGGAGGAATCAGGGGGTCCATCTTTAAAACTCCTAAGTTTTTGTAGAAGTAAGGTCAAGAAGCAGCTACTCCAATCATAAGGAGTGGCGGTGGGAGTGGCAATGCCCGCTCTATTGAAGGTGGCGACCAATTCAAATCTGTAAACACTTGTGACATGGCTTTATTTTTGCTCAGTAAGTTTGATGGAGTTGCAGTTCTTTTTAAAACTGATAAGGTAACTTGTTAGTGGATTATTGACATAGAAATGAAGAGATGTTTGGTCATGGACACTTTGGTGGGGGATCAGGACCTGCACCTTATTAACATCTGTGGACCTTGAACAAAATGGGACAGGAAATGCCTCTTCAACATGGTTAAACCCTTTTCTTTTACTACCTAGCAGATTGTCTTTGGTAAGGTGATTTTAACACCATTATCAGGCCTAAAGACAGGAAAGGTTTCAGAGACAAGTTGGATGCACTACCCAGACGACACGGGGTTCACATTTAGGAGAGGGACTAGTGAGAGCAGGATAGATAGTTTTTTGTTAAGAGTACGCTGCTTTCTCAGGCCCTGAGGTTCACGCGGTGGAGTTCTCTGACCACTTTATGCTATCTGTGACTATGAATGCTTCACCTACTCCATTCAGAGGGAGGAGTATTTGGAAACCTAATTTGTAATTGTTGGAAGATGAGAGTGTTAGACAATCCTTTGAGGATTTCTTTCAGGCACAAGTTCCGGTCCTGGCCCTGTCTAACAGGAGGGCTGAGTGGTTGGAGCTTGTTAAGGCTACATGGACTGTGTTTAAAATGCATATAAATGTTCTTACAGCATTTATATGCATCTTTTTGTGTTCTTTAAAACGATTGTAAAAGCGGAAGTGGGCGGGCTGTGTTTCACAACACAACCTGCCCATTCTCCCATCGCTGGCTTAGATCTGCGATTTCAGAGTGGGCGGGGTTATGACATCACTATGGGGGATGTTCCTCCCCATTGATTGACAACCGGCTCCTGACCGCACATGGGGGGGCGGTTGTCAATCAATTTTAGTGGTCTGCGGGACCAAAAAAGTTGGCGACCGCTGCACTAGAGGACAAATGAGGACAAGTCCCCCAATTCACTGCTAGTACTCATTGGCTGGGAAAAGGTAAACTCTTTATTCAAACAATAAAGGGTGAGGTCATTTGAGGACACCAATCCCAAGTCCCCAGCGGAGCAAGTGGGTGTCATGCTATAGGTAAGCTGACCACCACGAAATCGCCTAGATTGGATGGATTGACAGCCGAGTTATATAAATGTTTTAAATCCATTCTGGTCCCTTGGTTAGTGGAGGTTTTCAATAGCTGTCTGGAAGAGGGTTCACTCCCTCCCTCCATGAGATGATCCGCTGTAATTCTCCTTCATTAAGAATTGAGAACTGGCATCTGATTATCCTTCTCAATGTCATTAAAAAAACCCTAGCAAAAATTTTTTGGCCCTTGTCGTCAGTAGCAGGTGATCTTTTGCCCAGCAATCAGCACTGCTTGATTAAAGGTAGAAGTACATTCTCAGCGGTGTTAGCTATCTGGGAGGCCTCGGATAGATGCAGAGCTGCTCGCTGGAGAAAATATCTGCTAGAATTGGACCATGTAAAAGCTTTTGATTGGGTGAATCATGAAAATTTCTGGTTGTTGATTGGCAGATACAGCTTAAAACCTAAAATTATTGATTAGTCCTCAATAAGGGGGCAGAAAACTTTCCATTTGTGAATTGTTGGATTGGTAAATCTTTTAAATTGAGCTCAGGAGTGCGACAGGGATGCCCACTGGATCCCCTGCTATACATGTTTGCAATTGACCCCTAGAGAGTGGACTGTTTTGCGAGGTTCATTTGGTCATTGTAATGAGCCTGGGCACACAAACCACAGCCAACTCCAAGAATCCTTTTGTCTAGTTTTATTTGTAGTCATAAAACAAGGTAAGGATTAATCACAGATGATCGGTCCGATAAGTGTGGTACAGAAGGGTAAGGCAAAGGCAGGTCAGGAACAATCCGAGGTCAGGGCAGGCAGCAGGCAAGAGTAGTCACAAACAATCCAAGGTCAGGGCAGGTGGAGTTCAGGCAGAATCAGGTATCAGACCGGGTTGCTATTGGTAATGACACAACAGGTTAAAATGAACCAACAAAGAGAACGCACCAAAGCACACTGTACTCACAGAGGCTTATAGCGGGCAAAGGTGTTCAGGACAGGTTCTCCTTAAATGGCCAGAGTGCCCAATGACCTTGTGCCACCTGGCGCCATTTGATTGGAGGATAACTGAATCTGCTGCAGCCGATTGGTTGCAGGGAATTCAAACTAACTATGTCCCGCCCCGCGGCTAGCCCAGTGCCTCACCCCCAGAGGGTACAAGAGGCACACATAGTACCGTGCGCATCTCTTCCCACTGCACCCCGTGACGTGCCCTTGTTTGCACATCTGCAAGACTTTCTCTGTTCACGTCCATAGGGATACTGGGGATGCCGACTGGCCGATCCCTCTGGCTGCAGGGAGAGGCACGTGCAAGCAGGGCAGCAGCCTTGGCCACGATGCCTGCTGCAGTGGCGTCTCCCTCTGCGGCTGTGATCCCCAGGGACACCACGGGCTCACTGGAAAGGTAAGTTCCTTAAAGTCATTGCTGATAAGTTCCCTTTGAGAGTAATCACTTATGGTGATAATGTATCTGTGATTATCTCTGGGACTGATAAAGAGCAGGTGGTAGTCTCAGAGACTGAGCGGTATGTAGAGGCCTTGGGTTCTAAGATCAACCAGAAAAATGTGAAGTTTTCTGGGTGGGTAGGGAAGGTGAGGGTTTTGATCTCCCCGGTACCTTTCCTGAACCTCAGGAGGAAGTTAAAATTTTGGCAATTCGATTTGGGCCAAATGATTATAACCTACTAAACTGGGAAAGTAAGCAGGAGATTTTAAATGACAAGATAGTAAAGTGAAAGAATTGGAAAATATCATACAGAGAAGGGTTTGATCTAATCAAAATTTACCTGGTTCTGATTTTCCTGTTTGATAGCTTTGTCTGTCTTTTGCCAGCTTCCCCGTACACTAGGATATACAGCTGCTTCTTTCAGATGCTTTGAGGAAAGAGGATGAACCTAGTGAAGTGGAATGTGATCCACCTATCCAGGAGGGAGGGTGGCCAGTGTTATTCTCTCCTCTGCTGTTTATCAAGTTTAATTTTGGTAACATGTTTTCAGAGAACCATCCTGGATGGGTGTGAAACAAATAAGGATTCAGCAGAACGGGCTTTCAGCCACTGTGTCTGAAAATACTGAAGCAATGGCTGGTCACAGCGGGGGACATTTAAAACCTCTCTAGGAAAATTCTGGAGTAACGGATTTCGTCTTAATTCTTTGATGGGTCATTAGCCTTAACCCCCCTAGCGGTAATCCCGAGTGTGACTCGGTAATCCCGAGGGTGGAAAAAACATGCAAAAAGCGGTAACCCCGAGTCACACTCGGGTTAATTTGGGGGTCCCCTTTACCTCAGCCCTGTGCTTCAGCGGTGATCGGACAATCCCGCTGTGATGCCAGGGCGCCTCTCCGTCGGGGGGCATGGCCGGGCGGGAAATTTAAAGGCAGATTACCAAGTAATCTGCTTTTAAATGTCGCCCGGGTCCCGGCCACGCTGCTCTTTGTATCTGTAGTTAGATGCGATGCACCATGCAGGATTTCTGCATGGTGCATCGCATCTAACTGCAGATGCAATCACCAATAGTAAATTCCAGGGGTGATTCCAGCAGCGATTTCCCGCTGGCATCACCCCCGGAATTTACTATACCTGCTCGTATCACCCCGAGATCAGCCTCCGGGTGATGCGAGCAGCTTTGTTGGCTTCAGTGGAGTGATCAGGGCGGGGACATCCCCACCGCATCACCCGGCAAGATGTGACCTTCCAGGTGATGCGGTGGAGTGATGGATTCTGGGGGTGGGAAATTTTTTAATTTTTTTTACAGTAAAATACACAACAAAACACCAAATAAAAGTATAAAAATACATTTTAGTGCACCAAGCATCATTGCCCAGTGCCCTGATTTACATTTTGCCCATCATTTCATCACTTTGTCTTTGACCTTGATTGTTCCTGACTGATTGCTGGAGACCACATGGCATCCAAAAGGCATCTCGCCGGCGCAAGCGCTGTTTTGGAGGAATTTTAACGCATCGATAGCGATTTGGAGTCCCTTGTGGAATCGAGCGATAGTGATTCCCCAGGAAATTTGTCATCAGACAGCGAAAGTGAACTGAGCGACGATTCTGGACCTGAGGTCAGTGCTGTGCGCACATGGTGTCCTATTGACCTTGATGTGGACCACACAGCACCACCAAGATTTTCATTCAGCGGCGCACCTGGGATAAAAATTGAGACCGAATGCGATGACCCCCTGGCATATCTGAAGTTGTTTTTGACCGATGAAGTTATCGAATACATTTTTGTGGAGACAAACAGGTAAGCCGCTTGTGTTTGCTAACTTTTTAAATTTTTTTATGCCAACATGTCTGCTGCTCTGTGCTAACTTTTTGAAATTTTTTGCAATTTTTTTTCATGCCAACGTGTGCTGCTCTGTGCTAACTTTTTAATTTTTTTTTATGCCAACATGTATGCTGCTCTGTGTTTGCTAACTTTTTAAAATTTTTTGCTAAATTTTTTTTTTCATGTAAGCATATATGCTGCTCTGTGTTTGCTAACATATTACTTGCAACCTTTAAAAGAACATTTCCTAAAATACATTTTTTATTTTGTTTTATGCAGGTACGCTGGACAACAACAAGGTGCTCCACACCCGAGGTTTGCAAGAAGCAGAAAGTGGGAACCTGTGACCAAGGATGACATTTGGCTGTTTTTGGGCTTGGTGATCCTGCAGGGAGTTGTGGGCAAACCCGTGCAGAAGTGGTACTGGTCCAAGAACAAAATGATTGCCACACTCCATCCTTTGGCACAGTCATGCCAGAATACCGCTTTTCTGTCATCATGAAGTACCTGCACTTCGCAAACAATGAAGAATTTGATGAGACTACCCATCCTGCACCAAAACTAAAGAAAATGTGGGAAGTGTCTCAGATGATTCTACAAAATTTCCAGCAAACCTATGTGCCAGAAAGAGATGTCAGCATTGACGAAAGTCTAATGGCTTACAAGGGGAGGCTCAGCTGGGTGCAGTACATTGCGTCAAAGAGGGCACGATTTGGCGTGAAAACGTATATGCTGTGCGAATCCTCATCTGGCTACATTTGGAATACAGTACTTTACACTGGAAAAGGGACACAGTTCAACCCCAGATACAGCCATTATGGATTAGCAACATCTTCAGCGCTATCCCTCATTGAGCCATTGCTAGGTCAGGGCTATTGTGTCATAACTGACAATTTCTACACCTCTCCTGAGCTTTATGAGTTTTTTCTGCAACACAGAACAGATGCCTATGGAACCGTTAGGGCTAACCGGCCCAACCTGCCAGCACTGTTTGCAAAAGGGAAGCTGAAGACAGGAGAAATTGTTGCCTGGCAGAAAGGAAAGATGATGGCCCTGAGATAGCGCAACAAAAATGATGTGTGCCTGATGAGTACTGTCCATAATGCCTCCACTTTTCTGGTACACACAAGACGTGGGAAAGAAGTGATGAAGCCACAGGTGGTGATTGACTACAACAACACCATGGGAGGTGTCGATAGAGCTGACCAAGCCATGACATTCTACCCAGCAATGAGGAAACAGCAAAGGAAGTACTACAAAAAGATTTTTAGGCATCTAGTTGAGCAGTGCCTATGGAATGCCTACATTCTGTACAAAAAAAAATTGTCAGAGGCCTGTTGTTAGCCCTGCAGGTCGTGCCGGCGCCGCTGCTCCTAATTGCAGGCACGGGCGCCAGGTCCTATCTTTCAGGTAGAGTAACCCCACTACCTGTGTTCCATGTCTGAGTTTCCTTCCTGCTGGAGACTTGCTCTGGTGTTTGAGCTGGCATGGGTGTGTCTCTCTTAAATCTATGAGGTAACACATACACGCCCTCTGTTTTCTACAGCCTATAGCTGGATCTCTGCAGGTATTTAAAGGCACCTCCTACTACAGGAAGTTGCCTGAGCAATCTCAAGGTTTTACCCTGTGTAACTCCCAGTGCTAAGGTGTTTCCTCTGTTTGCTTTACTGTGTACCGGACCTTGTTTACTTACCCTTGGACTTTGCCTGTTTGCCGCCTGACCCTGACCTCGGATTACGTTTTTGGACTTTGCCTGATTGCCGCCTAACCCTGACCTCGGATCTTGTTTCTGGACTTTGTCTGATTGCCATCACCCTCTTGGCCAAGCAAGCCCCTCGGTGCTTGCATCAAGTACCCTGACCCCTCTGGTCAGCTGCCACTGACCTGGGGGTTGCTCTGGAGTGGCACCTGGCAGCTACCCTGCAGCCCAAGTCTATCCTCACCATCAGAGGCTCTAGTGAATACCAGGTAGCAGCTTAGTTATGCCCCCCTGGAACATACCCAGTCAGTGGCACAGTGGGTCCACACCCGCGTGCATAACACCTGTGAATCATTCAGACTTCATTTTGCAAGTTTCCGAATCCATAGTCAAGAACCACCAAACATCATCAGTGGCTATGAATAGACCTGGAATGCCTGACTGGTCGTCACTTCGTTGAATACATCCCACCAACCCAGAAAAAGGCAGCACCTACAAGGATGTGCGTGGTTTGCTGCTCAAGGACCGATGACAGAGGAATGAAGGAACGCAAGGAAACCAGGTTCTACTGTCCTGACTGTGATGTTGGACTTTGTGCAGCACCCTGCTTCAAAATCTACCACACCCAGGATGTCTACTAAAACTATAAATATTTTTTTTTTGTAAATTCTGCATTTAATTTAAGGGGCAGCACGGTGGCTCAGGGGTTAGCACTCTGGCCTTTGCAGCGCTAGGTCCTAGGTTCGAATCCCAGCCAGGACACTATCTGCATGGAGTTTGCAGGTTCTCCCCGTGTCTGCGTGGGTTTCCTCCGGGTACTCCGGTTTCCTCCCACATCCCAAAAACATGCAGTTAGGTTCATTGGCTCCCCCTAAATTGACCTAGATTACATTAATGACATATGACTATGGTAGGGACATAAGATTGTGAGCTCCTTTAAGGGACAGTTAGTGACACAACTATGGACTCTGTACAGCGCTGCGTAATATGATGGCGCTATATAAATACTGTATAATAATATAATAATAATATTATTATTTATCAATAATATTGCACCCTTGTTTGGAAAATTTCAGTGAGAATTTCAGTGATAAAAAAGTTTTCTTATAAATTAAATTGTTGTGGTCTAATATTTCATTATTTTTTATAATAATGATTTATAATTATGTATTACAATATAATTTATGAATATAATATAATAAATAAATGTAATTAATATACCCAGGAGTTAATCCTAAGAATTACAGGCCCACAATATAAACAAACGCTAGGGGGGTTAAGTGATTGCCCAAGCCCAATTTTGGAGGAGGGGCTGGGGCCATAAAGTTTAGGGACCTGACTTGATTCGCCTTAAAATTCACAGTAAACTTTATTCGAGGATTTATTAGCACTGGCCCTCAAGAGACTGTGTCTGCTTGAGACTGGAATGTAGAAAATCAGAAGAGACCATGGAGCACTTTCTGCTTCAGTTTCCCTTCAATGTAAAAGTTTACAAAAGGGTGGGAAGAGTTCTATGTATAGGGGTGTGAATATGGAGCATTGGAGACTCAGGACTTTGATACACTTTTTATAGTTAGTGTGGTGGTCCAAAATTTTACTTGCAATGCATGGTGTCAGGGTTGCAAATAAAGAAAAATCCATCCTGTTGAGGTAAATGATATTCTGCATGTGGTGGGGAAAATTCGGGGTCTTGAAGGGGGAGAATAGTGGAAGGAGCCTGGATAAGGGCTTTGAGGAAAATCAAGTCTTCCTTCAGTGTTCTTCCATTTTCAGGATGAGTAGTTTTCTCAGTCTGTCCTTTATATATTGAGATTTTGTTATGTGGATTGATTTTTGGAAACAGGCTACATACATGGGGAGAGGTTTGTGCTTCTTTACCTTACTTAGTATAGTATAGGAGTTTATGTGGTATATATTTGATTTTTGGCATACTGCCTAATATTTATTTATGTATATATTGTAAATATTGTATATATTATGTGATTGAAAAATTTTAAATAAAACAAAATTTACAATCTAAGAGCTGGGGGAAGAAACACACCAGGATGGAGGATATGGAATTGGGGGTAAGTCGTGAGGGTTCTAAGACACAGAAGAAGACTGGTAGGCAAGTCTGAAATGATGGATTTTGAGTGCTCTTTTAACCTTCTTGACGGTAAGTGCCAAAAGTGGTAACCCCGTACCACACTCGGGGTGGAATTACATGGGAGTTTTAAAGTCCTACCTGGTTCCCACGTTCCAGCGGTGCCTGAGCATCCTCGAGCGATGCCCGGCATCTGCTTCCCCTGGCGATGCCGGCCGTGCATCGCCAAGCTACACAGATGCTGTCCAGCATCTGCGTCCTTGGCGTGTGAACGTTGGAGATGCAAGGCAAGGGAAAGCAGATTTTGCCTGGGCATCTGCTCACGAGCCCTAGGCTGAAGGGTGGGACCGTGGGGCTGGTAGGCGGAACTAGGTAGGAAATTCAAAATAATTTTTAATGTACCACTTTTATTTTTCAAAATACTCATTATTCAGACAGGGAGGTTAAATGTCAGAAATAAGGTCAGAAAGGTAGGTGGGACAAGAGCTGTGGAGGGATGTGAAGGCATAGCACAGGAGCTTAAATTTGATTTTAGGGTAAAATGGAAGTGTAGAGAACTACAAAGAGAGGCAGCAGAGGAGGAGCGGTGGGAAAAATGGGTAAGTCTGGCTGCAGCATTCATAATAGATTGTAGAGGAGGATGTCAAGTTAGTGGAATACCAGAGAGGAGGATGTTACAAGTAGTGCAAACGAGAGATGATAAAAGCATGTACAAGGAGTCTGGTCATATTTTCGGACCAGTAGTGGCAGATTTTGTAAACGTTGCGCAGGTGAAAGTGACAGGACCTTTAAATGTTCTGGATATGGGACGGAAAGGTGAGGGCAGAATCAAAGGTGATGCCACAACAACATGTCTGGAATGGGGAGGTGGGATTATAAATTCTGTTTTGTCCAGGTTGAGTCTCAGAAACCTGTCAGCCATCCATGATGAAATTGCTAACAGGCAGCATAAAGGGACTGAGGAGGACAAGTCAGGTGTGGACAGATAGATTTGAATGTCATCAGCATATATATAGTACTGTAAGCCAAAGGAGGATATGAGACTACCGAGTACCAAGGAGGTGCACATAAAAAAGAGAACCAGTCCAAGGACTGACCCCTTGGGTAACACCAACAGGGGGGAAAGTAGGATAAGAGGAATTAGCATTGAAAGAAATGTGAAAAGAACAGTCAGACAGGTAGAAAGCAAATCAAGATAGAGCAGTGTCACTGATACCAATGACAGTGAAGCATCTATACCTCCCATCAACCTGCCCATTTACAGTTTAGTGACAGGTACCATGCGCCCTAACACACACCGTCTCCAGCCACTACCTGTTCTCATTAGGACTGCCTTGATACCTACCTTGATATCTACTCTTGATTCGTCCAAAATACCTATTTGTTAAATGCATTTATAATCAGATAATCCACATGTCAGCCAATACTATTTAGCTAAGGAAACCTTTTTTTAAAAAATACGAAAAATTTAAATAAAGCTATGAAGGTGGTGGCGAAAAATAATGATGTAATTGATGACGGATGGCTCGCTCATCAAGACACGTACCCACTGCACAAGTGGGTACGAAAATAAATTTAGGCACAAGGTTTTAGTAAGCGAAATTGATGCAGTGGCAGGTGGACCTCGTGGATATGAAGGAGTGGACTAAAGAGAATGCTTTGGTAAATGGTTGGGGTATAGGGCAATTTTTAATCATGGGTACCGCAGAATCGACTTATAAACCTGTAAATGATGGACGTCAACAGTTTCTTTGTAACTTTACCTAGTAACTCATCATGTAAGATTTATCCGAAGAGTACCATAACTAGTTACACAACTAAATTAGCACTACCTGTAAATTTCCGCAATCAGTGGGAGGTTGCGTTGACTATAATTTAGTACGTTGGAATACATTTGAACCCGGAGATGAAATTATTAAGTGGGGAAGGGTGACAGACCCTTGAAAGAATATTTTGTTAAATCTGGGTATTACATTAATATGAATGATCTGGCCCAAACCATAACATGATAACTAGATTTAATAAAATATTTCTTTATTTGGTTTTTCGGTTAATATGAACAGTTATTATAAATGATCTGGTTGAAACCATAAACGCAAAGCTTGAAGCTATAAAAAAATTCAGAACGATCAGCTTAGGTTGAGGTACGATGTCTATCAGACGTCTATAAGTTCATTTCGGATAAGAAGTTTAAAACTCACATATTTTAGACATGAAGGTTCATATATCCTGTGAATTGACAAAAAATTTGCACCAAATGTCATTCTGCGGCTTAACGAATTTGGTAAACTGTTTTTAGTGAGCGAACAAAACCAAACAGCGTTTAGTATGAGCGATGATGCAGCTCTAGAAGTATCAATACCTATTAGCGTTTTTTGCAGGACCAAAAGATTTTACCCCAATATAATAAACATCACCTTGTGGGCAGTAATTACATGAAGCTTTTAAGAAACGTTGATATTAGCAATAAAAAGATGCTATATAGTCACACATATTAGACACATACAGACCAGACTACATACTATTACGCAAACAACGCTTTGATTCTGTGACAATTTCATTATTAACGGATCAAGCTAAACCTGGTAAATTCAAATATGGAAAAACAATTGCATTTTTGACTGCGTAAGGAGACAATGTAGTAAAATGATGTCCCAGAGAATGTACAACTACCCGGTTAGCTATTATCGATATTACATTGCACAAGTGGGCAGAGGCTTCACATTACCCCCCTTTCTTGATAAAAGCATCTTTTAATTGCATTTTCTCGATTAAATGGCATCATATTTCCTAGTAGTGTATGTTATGATGTCACGATACGCAACAATTGGATCATAATGGAGCACGCTGATAAAAATTTTTGTGTCTCAAAACAAGAGCTTGACAAGTTAAAGAGATCCTTTCGTTCATGACATATGCAGACTGTTAGACAATGCTTAGATGCTGAGATTAGTGAAATACTACACAAAAATGACCTTCCAGATGATGAGAAAAGAGATACTACAGAGATACTTGGCGCTTTGCCAGACAAGGTGATAGGGAAACATCAACCTTAACGTTGATTATGCCACCTTCATCCGCTCAGCTACAAATGTCAAAGACTAAGGGTAACAAAACTAATGATGTTGGAGAAATAATTATGTCAATGCAAGATTTAAGAAAAGTGCTGAACTGTTGTTAAGCTCCAAGGGCTTTCCTCCATGTATAAGGTTCCCAATATAGAAGACTGCACCACAAGCACTAAACTCATCTATATGCATACAAAGGAGGGTGTTTTGGAGTGTTTTTAAAGTGTTCTTTGGAGGAATGGTCAGACTTATGGATCTCAGCCAACAAAAGCTCTATATGCGTGACATACAAAGAAAATAGTTACAAAATTTTATTGCGCTGGTACCATACACTTTAAGATTCTACGATTCTTCATTGACTCTTCCGTATGGTATATCCATTGTTCTGGCAATGTGGGGCTGACAGAGGCACCTTGGAGCACATTTTCTGGGACTGCCCGACGATTTAAGGTTTCTGGACATGGGTGGGGAAGCCTATTACTGTTACCTTGCTTGATCTTCCACTAGACATGTTGACACATCTATTGGGGTTACCTATATCCCAAGCCCCACCTGGACCACGCAAACTAGTTTCTCACATCCTACTGGCTGCCCTCTCCCTGCAAAAACACTGTACCCCCATCTTGAGAGGCACTGTATAGCAGGCATTTGTTTATTGGAATACCTTACTGCCATGCTACGTCATGAATTGACCAAATTTATGAAAGTGTGGGATAACTGGGATGTCTACTTTATTACTCTTACCTCTTAACTGGTCACACGATATGCCCCACCCTGACCTTTTTACCCCCTAAACCTTCATCTTTTCCCCTTTATTGCCTGTTAACTACGTACAATACAACTATTGTATGTATAAATAGATAGATCTTTTTAAAAGACTTCCTAATGTCTATTAATTTACAATTATTAAATGTGCCTGACATTTTAATGTCTCTTTATAACTATTCAATAAAAGATCAACTTTTTTAAAGTTGTCTTTTTTTATTGTTTGTAGGAGGATAAATGTTCACCGATAAATTTTATCAGGAATAAAAATGACTTCTTTTGAAATTATCCTTGATATTAAGAGGTTAAGCTTCAGCAGTTAGAAAGGCTCAGGTATTAGATTCTTGCCTGGACAATGGGAAGGGGTTTGGTGTATGCAAATATCTGGGTTGAACCTGCTGAACATGAATATTCACACGGAAAGATGCTATCTTTATTAAATAAAAGACACAATTAACCCATATCAGATGACAGGGCAGTAAAAAAAAAAGCTGTAAATTATATGATCTTTACACTCGAGGCGATACCTTAATGCAGAGGTCCACAAATTTTTTCAACCTCAGCCTTAGTGAATTGTCTTTTAATGTAGCTTTTTGGCTTTTTTGCTAAGATCAAGTGTAGTTTACTGCCTTGTCTCCTGGCTAAGAAGGCGTCTGAGGGTAGCCGAAGGTCGGCCTTTTGGGAAGTTGGCTACTACAGTCTCCTGCCAAATTATCTGTGGTGAAGTCTGCGAGGACAGCCTCAAAAGCCGGTTTTCTACCAGCAATGTGATTGGGGCAGAAGGAGGCTTCTAAGAAGGGCGAAATCACTGTTGAGTCTGAGCAGGAGTCTGCTGCACTTTGGCAGGGGACCCTGCTATGAAGACTCACAGATCTAGCCGCAGTGCATCCCAAGACCAACTGGGGCAAGATCCTGCTGTATCGCCAGCAGCAGGCCCTTCTAGGGTGGTTTCAGATGCGCTGGCCCAGAAGTCCAGAGAGAAGAGAGCTCCGAAGGCCTCATCATCATCAGCTACTGCCCGGAAGACCAAGGACCCAGGGACGTCTCTGTGGTGGAAGGATCTGGCACAGCGGTATCTGGTGACCAAGGGAAGAAAGATGGCACAGAGGGTTCAGAGCCAGCCAGTACTCATGAGGGATGCTATGATGAGCCTACCGGCAAGCTGTTGCACGGGGAATCGGAGATCAAGAGAAAGGTGGTTTGTGGTCCTGATGAAGGAGGAGCCGGGTTCCAGGTGGGGACGAAAAGTATGTCTGTTTGAGACCCTGTGGGGTTGATGCTACAGATTTCCGACACCTTGGATTCTGAAATTGACAATGCCCTACCCACATGAAAGCATGTATATCGGAGTTGCCTAAATAAATGTGAGGCTGCTAAAGAGCCCAGTGAGAAGGGCTGCTTTATTCTTTTTTTCTAGGGACTATAAACTTTGATATCTGCTTGATCCAGAAATGTGGCATAGAATACAGCATGGAATACATGGACCTTAAAAAAGATTGGATGTTTGGCATCCAATGACAACAGATCTGGGGGGAGTGGTATCTTGTTTAACATCCCTAGCATTCTAATTCCGTTCAAATTTCAATGCAAAAAGTGTTACATTTTGCATGAAAATTTATTTTACATTGTAGGCTTTAATTTTTAGGCATAACTCATCGAAATATGTCCAATATTTAATAAATTTAATAATACACTTGCGCGGCTGGAGATCGGAGGAGTGGGACGTGTCCCCAGGACCTGCAGGGACCAGGGGGACGACAACAGAGCAAGGTTAATGGTTTTTTTTTTAGGTTAAAGCCACCCCGAGTGTGGCTGGAGATTATTGCTACTTGCAGTTAAAATCCACCCCAAGTCACACTCGGAATTACCGCTGGGGGGGGGGGGTAAAAGGACACCCCTTTTTCTTAATTCAGTGAATTTAATTCAGTTAATTTTTAATCAATGCCTGTTTTATTGGATATTTTGTACGTATTTTAAATGTGTATTCCCCTCTTGAAAAGCAAGAGAGGGTGGGAATACTTGAATTTAATGACATTTAATATAGATTTGAAACACTGCCTGTATTTTGTACAGGTTGGTGGAGATTTTAACTACATTAGAGAGTTGGAGCACTGACAGGGGAGATCAGTAGGCCAGACAGCAATTCTTACCTGCTAAATAATTTTATTGATGATTTTAAGGTATGTGATTATTGGAAGGAGCTCCACCTGAAAGACGAGCCAGGTTGCACCTGGTCCAATGGAGGAGTAAGCTCCAGAATCGTCTGTTTCTGAATTTTTGTCTGTTCTGATGATTTTAAAATGTGAATGTTTTATCAATATATATGTTTTAAGAGGGTAAAAACCTCTTAAAACCATGCAATAAGCAATAAAAACCCTGCATTAGGGATTTTTTTTTTATCTCAGTAGGTAACAAGGAGCCAAAAGAGAAAAGACAGTGGTTTTATGTTCCTAATAAGAGATTACATGCCCTTTTTAAACTAAAAGAAGTGGGAATTGATGTGGATAATGAAATTTTAAATCTCAAAAATGAAATAAAATAAAAACGGTGCTGGAACGCAAGGGTAAAGAAGTTATCCACAATTCCCACATTCAAGATGGGCATGTTGAATTCTGCTTTAAATTTTTTATTAAGAAATATTTAGTGAAAACATTATTGATCAATTGCATTAAATGACTCTCTTAATGTCCTAGATTTTAAGCTTGATATTTTAGACCAAAAACTTTTACCCCGCCATATTACCTCTGATTAACTTTTGTTTACTTTTAAAAGTTTCACTACTGGGAAGGCATCGGATGAGGACGGGTTGCCAATCTAGTTTTATCTGGTCTTTTGGGAAATTTTAAAAGTAGATCTTTTATAAAAATACGTTTTTACGGTTAATGAGCTTCACCCTGGAGAAAGGGTAATTTATCATTTTTAAGAAAGGTGATAAGGGGCTGTTATAAAATTATGAACCCATCACCTTTTTAAATCTGGATTATAAGGTTATGGCTATATTCATTGCAAACAGGTTAAAACAGGTAATCGTGAAGTTGATCCATCCCAATCAGGTTTGTGTGGTACCTGGCAGAAGTATTACTGATTCCTTTAATATTTTGCGTGATGTCTCGCTTTTTTATGCTTGGATTTTGAAAAAGATTTTGATCACGTCTCTCATGAGTACCTTTTTAAGCTTTTAGAAAAAAATGTTTTCTCTGAGTGCTATATTAAGTAGAATTAAGCTGTTTCATCAGTCCAGTTTTAGCCAGATTTCAGTAAACGTTTTTAACAAAAGAGGTGGTTTTAAAGTCTGGGGTGAAACAGGGTTGCCCTTTGTCAGAGGGCCCCAGAAAGGGGACGATGTCACTATTTTATGTACCAAACCCTGTGACATACAGAGGGCGCTTTTACACACTAACCTCTTTTGTGGATCCTCTAGTTTTAAACCTAATGGCCCGGATTTATCAATAAAATGTGCGTACGCTCAATGCGCGTACACGGCGGTCAGTAAGCTCTATTACCGCAAGTCGGGCCTTAGTTCTAGTGAACTCGCCTGTCGATTTCCTGCAAAGATGAGCAAATATCTCGAATACGCCAAATAAGGTGATTAATTTTCAGCTGCGAGATTCACGAGCAGATGTTAAACTCAATGGTGAGGTGATAGCAATTGATTAGTGCACACCTGTGCCCTGTTCTGTGCGCATCTCCAGTCCATTTTACAGGTCAGTTTGAGTCTTTAATGCTTGATGTTTTTTTGTGAAAGTGCTACTTTTTTATGTTACATTCTACTCATTCACAAACTTGCTTCATTTATAGTTACATTTGTTGCATTTGTTGTTTTGATACTTTTTCTTTTGGTTGCAACACTGCAAACTAATTTCTATCAAGCTGGATATATACTAAGTGGCACTTTCAAATATGTCATCACACAATAGTATGAGTGTAAAAAAATATGTGAACAAATATTTGTGACCTGATTAAAATTTCATTCTAGTTTGACTTTAGAGAAATCAAATATTTTAGTAAAGGATTATAGGCAAATATGTTATAATACATGTATTAAGGAACACTTAGTGATTTCACTTGTGTGTGTATGTCAAAATACATTTAAATATATAGAAATACATATGCATTTCATTAGTACTATTTTAACTGGACTGGTTTGTGTGTGTGTGTGTGTGTGTGGGGGGGGGGTTAATTAAGTAGGTTTGCTTGGATGGTATGCATTGATGTGACTTTTTTGTAATCCTCATTATTGTTAGTTTCATCTGTTGCTGCAATGTTTTTATGACTGGTTTGTAATGCCAGTTTCTGTTGTTTAGCAATTCTTCAGCAATGTTTTGTCATTTTTTCCACAAGTATTGAGTTCAAATGTCTGCATGGTTTCCACTCCAAAGTGCTACTTGACCCCTCTCGTTGCCTTTGTCAGATATTGGTATTTGAATGTATTATGTATATAGTCCTTTTCTGAATAAATTGTCATGGTTTTTATTTCTTTTTTTTATTAGTCTGACATTTTCACTCATGTTGATTTGCCCCCACACAACTCCTCTGTTCATTAGTGGTAGTGTTATAGGTTTGTTGTCATTGTGCTGTGCTGCCTGATCTTAGCACTATTGTATACAACCACACTTCCACTTGTGTCAAACTGGTTGTCAATTAGTTGTCCAGCTGAGTTGCATACTCATTCTAACACACCTGATGGTGATGGAAGGAGGTCCAGGTTGCCAAGCACAACATCAAACCAAATTGATTGCCAAGCTCACAAGCAGGGTCAGGCACTCTTGGAAATGAAAAGATGTTGTGTTGTTGCTTAACTTAATGCTCCTAAATACTGGAGTGTATGCATTATTTAGGTGTTTACACAAAACAAATAGTACTAGTATATCAAACTTCCAGGGCCAAATCCACTTTGTGCCATACATTTTCTTACTTTTCCATCCCTTCAGGATGTTTCTGCAGGTTTGAATGGAATTTTAGATCTTGGCCCACTATGAATTGACTTACTCACCTCAGCTTGGTAGTGGAAGCACATAAAGGTGGATTCCTTCTATTAACCAGAAGCAATATCATCCATTAATTGTTGCTTGTAGCCAAGCCCATGATATCAGAAATCATAGGAACAAATAGGCAATCTTTTCAATGTGAAGCAATATGGTCCAAAAAGCCCCTTTTGCCTATTTCTTCTTAAAATTTCTCTTTCTATGTATATGTACACACATCTAAATGCATACATACATGTTTTGCTTTATGTGCACTCATAAATATCTATAAATATATGAGTGCATATGAAGCAAAACAAGCAATATACACAAACTTACCTGAATGAGGACTGTGCAAAAGTGCGGTGCATTTTCAACTGATAAAACACAGTTCAGGCTCACATAGTGGGTCCGCCTTGGAGCACAACAAGGAGCTACACACTCCTGAAGTTTGGCGCACAACTATGCGCATCAAACAACTGAGTTTTAACAAGACAATGGTGCTGTTTTTAGCCTTTCAGAGAAAAGAACAGATTAAAAACCATCACAATTGACTTTTTAAACTGTGTGTCCTGGAAGATTGGAAAGGAGATCACATAACAAAAAACAAACAACAACATTTTACAAACAACTTTATTCAAAAGAAACAAACAAAAAAAATTAAAAAGAACAAACAAAACACATGCAAACCCACACTTCCATGTAAAGCCAAAATAGTTCAAAAATGGCCCAACAAATATTGCATTCAAAAAATACTTACCAAACCAATATGCAATTTGGCCTATCAAGGGTGGAAAACTGGATTATAAAATATTTTTGCAGGACAAATATTTCAAAGTGGTAATACAGGCAGAATTTTGCAATCAAACAATATGGCCACAAACACAATAACATAGCATTACCATTGACTTCAAAATTGCAAAATGGACATTGAAACATTCAAAGTTTAAAAAAATGAAGCTATTGTGCTAAAGGGTAAGCAAAGTATCAAATGCAGCAACATAGAATAATTAGGATAACACACAAAACAACAGCCCCTCCAAGAAATAAAAAAAACAAAAGGAAAAAGCAAGTTAAACAACACCCTTATATATGCTGAAATTTAGGCGCACAGGTGATAGAAATTCACTTGTAATTAGCACTTGCGCAGTCTGTCAAAATTGGCTGTTTGGTTTTTTTTGGCAATTGGACATTTCATAATCATTAATTGATGCGATCCTTTAGACTTGTACACCAGTAAACAGATATTCTATTAAATAAATAAAAAAATAAATTTGAGGAGGATTTAATGTTAAAACTATTTTCTTTATGTGTATATATATATTTAGATACATATATAATTATATA
>NC_092860.1:65465024-65496836 GCF_032062135.1 Pyxicephalus adspersus
TATATATATATATATATATTATTGAAGTATATAATTATATATGTATATATATATATATATGTATATATGTATACACACATATATATCTATAGAAGCAAACAAGAACGTAAGTGTGCTTGTGATTTTTCTGGGAAAATCTAGTCTGATGGCAAAGCCAAGGTTTAGCCTACAAAAAGTCGCAATATTTACCCCCAGGCGGCTCCTCCGATCAGGCATCGTAAGCGTTTAGATAGGCGCCTTTGTAGAGGAGCTGAACTCTTGCCTAACAGGAAAGAAATAAGTCATTTTAAAATATGCTTAGCGCATATAGATGTTTTAAACATTTGAACAGCACAAACATTTTTTTTTTAGGGCTAAGGGTAATATGTGTGCCATTAGAAAAAATTATTTTTTAGAGGAACAGTGACTTTTAATGCAAGCTTGCCAGTGTCAAACTGCCGGGATGCGCGGCTCTAGCAGCGAGCTCATTTCAGGTAAAAAACTTCTGTGCGAAGCTTCTGATTTTGCTTGATGAATCAGCCTTCTCATCCTAAAATGTTTTACTGTGGGGTCATGAGATGTATCTCAGACCCCAGAGATTAAAATACGAAGCACCGGAATTAAAATTTTAGGCATAATTTTTAATTTTTAAAGTAAATAACGGCAATAGTATTTGGGATTTGGTAATTACTAAAATTGAGAGACAAATAGCATCATTGTCACTTCACAGCCTGTCAATGGAAGGCAAAATTTTAATAACAAAAATGATTTACTTCCTATTATGCTATTTGTAGCCATGGTCTTCCCTCCCCCAGAATTGTATCTAAAGAGACTAACACGCATATGTTTTATGTTTTTATGGAAATCCAAGATAGAAAAACTAAAACGTGACTTTATGTACAGAAGTAAAGTAAATGGAAGGAAAGATTTGCCTAACCATTTTTACATACTTTATATTAAATGTTTCTGTTGGTGTTTTAAAATGTTTAAAGCAGATAGCATTTTTACTAATTTTTTAAAATACGTGGCTGGTATGATTTTTAGGAATTGGGCCAGAATACCTCCTAATGTTTCTGTGCTTTTATCTCCTCATAAATTTTATGCTGTTTTAGAGAAAGCTAAAAGAGTTTTTTAAACTACAACATCTAGATTCCTAGTTGCTGGGTGACCAGAGGAAACTAATGGCAGTTCCCAGAAGAAAAGAAGTGGTAATACAGGTCTCAAATTTCTCGCAGGTAAGGGCGATGTCAGTCTGGTGAAAAGTGTTTGGGAAATATCTGGCAAATGTGCATAAAGACCTTGCCTGGACCTTGGTCCACCAGTGCCTCCCCACAAGGGGGTTTCAGCACTGTAGAGGCCTGGTGGCTAGAGCAAGTGCCTGCAAGATACTTGTGCCAATGATAACAAAGTATTACACTGGAACTGCCCGTTTGCACAGGGGGGTGTATCGCAAAAAAAATACAATTTTTGCTTTGAATAAAAGGGTTATGTAGCATAATATTTATTATGCTAATCAATTATTTAATGCTGTGAATGAATTTTTAAACATTGTTAAGGTAGATTTTATCTTGATATAAGATTTTATCTGCTAAAGAAATTGTTTTATTTTGAAAATGGAAAAACTGTATTTTTAAGCCTGAATTTTATTACTTATGTTGTACTTTTTATCTTGGTTCAATAAAATTGCTGAAACCCTGAAATGTGCCTTTGATTCAATTGTGTTTCTTTGGTTTTATTACCATATTTTCTTAGAGAAGTGTGCTTTACCCCTTTGGAAAAGAGTGGATTAATTAGCCTTGTTTAATGGGAACGTAATCCAGCTCAAAGGACAGATCAAATGTATTTCTTCTCTTATAGGAAGGTATTCTCTTGATGTCAGTCTCTGTTAAAACTGATCTCCTGAAATCATGCCTATCCATATCCAATCTAACTATAAATGCCTTCATCAAGGGCATCAAAGGATCGAAAAAAGGGCAGATTCAGTCTTAATGAGAACAGAAAGTGGCTGGAGATAGTGCCCCTGATTCATCAATGAAATCCGCACTCGCTGGAAGCGCGAACGTACGCGCGGCCATCGATCGCGGATTTAGGGGAACAGTGACTTTTAATGCAAGATCGCCAGTAAAAAGCTGTCGGATAAGCGCGGCTCCGTGCGCGAGCTTTTTCTGTTGCTGAATAGCGCGACCGCGTACGATTCCGGATCGCTAATACGAATGCGAGACCGATAATCCGATTCTGCTTGATGAATCAGGGGCAGTGTGTGTGTGTTAGGGAATAGTTTCTCGATCCCTAATACATTACAATATTGGTTTAAACCTACTACGGACAAAGTGTGGAAATAAAATGAATTAAATCTTTATCCCAAAGAGAATTGGTCCACTCTATAGCTAAATTCATGATTCTCACTTTCCCATACCTGATTACCCCACTATGCAAGCTGAAGTCTTTGTGGCTCATTGTAGTCTCCTTGTGCCAGACCAATTTCGCCTCACATTATTCCCCTTTATCTATACACTTTGTGTGAACCAATTGCTCCCTGATTTAAAAGTTGGTTTTCAGAAAGTGGTTTATATTTCCACTTTTTTGATCTTCAAGTTCTGATACCTAGTACCTAGTAAATACACAGAGGGCCGAAATTAAAAACTTAGACCAAGCTGGGGGCCAAACTTGAAATTTATTGAAATAACTTAGAAATTTTACTACTTCATCCATAACTAACAAAAACAAACCTCTATTCACACACTTTAGGGTTGAAAAGACTAATTTCTATCTATCTTTCCAGGCCGTGTGTTGTTCATCCTCTCACATCACAAGTTTGTCTGACACTAAGGGTCAGATTTACTAAAGATTTCCAAGGCTGGAGAAGATACACTTTCATCAGTGAAGCTGGGTGATCCAGCAAACCTGGAATGAATTTCCTAAAAGTAATTAATTATTTGTTAGCAAATGTTTTCAATCCAAGGGGAGACAGTTTTCACAAAATCCTCCTATATATCGAAGTCAGAAGGAATTCAGAACTAGTGTCTTCTTTATGGATGACGGATGGTCGAAGGCAATCGAATCCTCCCTTGAATATTCCAAATAACACACAGGAAAACTTTTAAGTTTCTTCTGAGATAGAATCGGACACTATATGATGTCTAAATCTAACCCTATGGACACACATTTCTGCTGGTGCCAATGCAGCCAGACTGGCTCTCTGGTCCATCATTTTTTGAATTGCAAAAATATCCAGAAAACCTGGAGTTTCTAAAAAAATATGTGCTATTTATTGGCAAATGTTTCCAATCCTGTACTAGATCCTTTCAAGGTTTGCTGGATCACTCAGGTTCACTGATGAAAGTGTATCCTCTCCAGCCTTGGAGAGCTTTAATAAATCAGGCCCATTATGGGGGGAGTTTTATATGGTGATGCATAATACACAGTTAGCTATTGGAGTCTGCTTTAGGACCCCCAGTGCTAAAGAACCGATAGAGAGCCAACTACTTGCTCAGATGAAAAGGACCGCACAGGCTGGGACAGTGGTAGTGATGGTGACTTTAACTACTCTGAGATTGACTGGTGTAATGGCACAATGGTTTAGAAAGAGGGTGAAATTGTATTAATTTAATACAGGATAATTTTATGGTACAGTTAGAAGCTTTAACTAGAAATGATGCTCTGCTGGACCTAGTTTTCTCTAACAATGCAGAGCTTAAAAAAATGTGCATATAAAAGCAGTGGCCATAATATGATTTCATTTAATGTAAGTTGTACACAGGAAGCAAATACAGGAAAAATACTGACATTCAATTTTAAGAAAGCATATTTTCCATTATTAGGGGGGCTTTTCATTACGTGGACTGGGAGGTAATATTGTCCTCAAAGAACACAGAACAGAAATGGGAATGTTTCAAGCCTCTGTAGAACAAAAGCACTGCAAAATATGTGGGTAATAAGTTTAAGAGGCTAAAATTAAGACCTACGTGGCTCACAGCTATTGAAAAAAAAAACCCATAAAGAATAGGAAAAGGGCATTCCAAAAATATAAACAAATGAAGGATCACCTTCATTATGTGAAAATTATAAGGAATATAACAAAAGATGTAAAAAGGAAATCACATGCAAAACTTCAAAATGAAAGACAGATTGCAAAAGAAAGTAAAGCAAACCCCCCAATATTTTTTTAAATATATTTTTAGCAAAAAGATTAGATCTGAGCATGCAGGCCCCTTTAAGGCATACTTTACAAACACTTTTTTTTATCTCTGTGTATACAAAGAAAAATGTCAGAGCTCAAGTACAAAATGCAAACAGCAATGTCACAGCCTTAAGCGAGCCACAATAGACCAAAATTGATATCATTGAGAAACAGTTAAAAATTAAAATTAAGGTTGACAAAGCACCAGGATTACATTCACATGTCCTCAAAGAGCTCAGCCATTGTTTCTAATTTTTGGAAACTCTTTTAGTACTGGCATGGTACCAATGGATTGGCGTAAAGCCAATGTGGTACCTATCTTTAAAAAGGGAGCAAAGTCATTACCAAGTAACTACAGATGAGTAGGATTAACTTCTATGGTTGGAAAGATCCTAGAGAGTTTTATAAAGAACCACATAGAGGAGTTTCTGCTAGAAAAAAATATTATAAGTGGTCAGCATGGATTCAAAAAAGGCCGAAGTTGTCAAACAAATTTAATCTATTTTATTGAGTAAGTAAGTAAACAGGTAGACAGTGAAGTGGCAGTTTATATAATGTACTTGGACTTTGCAAAAGTATTTGACACAGTACCCCATAGATGGTTAATATGCAACTTAGGGTTTATAAGTTTAGAAAATTCAATCTGTAAACGGATAGGGAATTGGCTTAAGGACTGCATCCAAAATAGTGATTTCTCTGAATAGTCTAAGGTTATTAGAGGTGTACCTGAGGGTTTAGTCTTGGGACCTTTACTTTTTACCATCTTTATAAATGATACAGAGTTTGGGATTAAAAGTACCATTTCTTTTTTTTTAATAAATGTGTTTATTGAAGTTTTTATAATACAAAAGTTCAAAGAAAAAAAAAACAGAAAGAACAAGATGTAAACAAACAAAGGTATGGTGGAGAAAACAGTTAAACATTGTAAAGGTATACCATGTAATGCAAGACTGGTAACATTAGTCTTATCCTCATTTAATATGACATTCAGCATAATTAGGCATGTAGCCTTTGCAAGCAAAGTATTCATCATATAGGGTGTCTTAGTTGGGTTGCAAGTACCTGACCAACCATCATATCTACAAACCATGAGGGGCGAACAAATATATCATGTAGTATGTGCATTTAGGCGGGTCTCTACATAATTCTCCCATGGGGCCCAAATCTGAATAAGTTTATCTAACCTGTTGTACACTCTTGCTGTTAGTTGTTCTATAAGGTGGACATCCCTAATACAGCCAATCAAGGCGGATAAGGTGGGAGGGGTGGTCGATTTCCAATGACTAGCTATTAAACATCTGGCCGCAGTAAGAATATTGGTCATTAGGCGTTTGTTAAGAGAAAATTTGTTTGAAAATTCAAAAATTGGTAGCCCCAAAAGATGGGTCAGCATATACATTGGTATGGGTGTTTCAAATATCTCCTCAAGGAGATTATTGACCATTTGCTAATATGGATGTCACAGATGCCTGCAGGTCCAGGGGATCTGTGCCTCCTTCAATGCCACCCCCCTTTCACTCCCGTGCTGCCAGCACCAGCTCTGCTAAGGCATCATCTCTTCAGCACACTTTCTGGTCCAGGTCATGTGACTTCCAGTCAGCTGCTCCACTACCACAGTTTGTTTCTCCTGTTCCAGATTCCTTGTGTACCGACCTCGGCTTGTTTCCTGACAACTCCTGTTCGCTGCCTGTCCTGACCTTTTCAGTCTGTTTCCTGACAACCCTTGTTTGCTGCCCTCCCTGACCTTTGTTCATTTGACTACTCTTTTGGATTTCCCTCTGGCACTACGTTTTGGTTCCTGCTTGTTAGCAGTCACCTGCCTTTGCATGCACAGGGGCCCGTAGCGAACATCCTCACCTCTGGTGAAGACCAGGCAGCTGCTTAGACAGAGGGTACACTATCCTGCCTTGCAGCTACCGTGACAAGAGAACTATGCAGGGATATGTCCAAAATATATAGTGCATGGTTCCCACCTTCATGAAGCATCGCCGACAACAGTTGCTTGTTGAGGGAAAGATCTTATGAAGAACCTCCGGGGTAAGGTACCATTGTATAAGGATCTTATAGTTATTTTCTTTATAAACTGTGCATGCTAAACGTTTCTGGGCTTGTTGCCAAATGATCTTCCATATGACCTCTGAGAGCTCTCTTCCCAAGACCCTTTCCTATTTTTTCATATAGTCATGTTTAGTACTGGGGACTAGCGGTTACAACTGTAGTATCTGGTATATACCTGTAATCATACCCCTCTGTGCTGTTCCATTTGCACAAATCCTTTCAAAGGATGTAGGAGGTGAAAATATTAGGTCATTTGTGAGAGCCTGGGCATTATGACTAATTTGCAGGTAGCTGCAAAAAGTTAGAATTTATGCTAAATCTCCTGGAATGACAGGAGTCTCCGTGTGCAAGGATGGACAATTTGCCCATAACAGAAAAAATAATGATCGTGCCAAGGGCAGACCCTTGATTGTGCCAAGGTCAGGTATGTCCGGAGTGTAAAAGAAAGAAGTGAGCAACAAGGCATCAGAAATTAATTTAAAATTAGTTTTACAATGCAACCAGATACATTTGGTGACTTGCATTGGAGCTAACATAGTGGTTTCAAGAACCCAACTGTTGGAGCTCCATAGCATAGAGCTAGGGTAAAATGGGGCTATCCACAGCTTTTTAGTTCCGTCCAACGGTTAAAGGCCTGCAAAGGTCGACCATGATGCAAGAAGTCTAACATGTGAGGCATAGTAATATTTAGAGAAGTCTGGGACTCCCAGTCCCCCTACTACGCAATGCACACAGCACAGTCTTAGGGAGTCTATGCTTTTTGTATCCCCAAACAGAATCCAAAATTGCCGCCTGCAGCCCTCAGAGTGTTTTATGAGGAACTGTTACCGGTTAAGTGGAGAATAAATTTTGGTAGGGATTTCCATTTGCTGAGTAACCCTGTAGTCTCCCTAAGGAGGAGCATATACCTGTGTTTATACAGGGTGCCATACGTTGGGGTAAAGTGTATTCCCAAATACTTCAGGGATTCTGTTTTCCAGTGATACAGATATTGTGATTGAAGGTGTTGGAAAAAGTCCCCAGGTATAATAAGCGGAAGGGCTTCTGTTTTAGTCAAGTTGATTTTATATCCAGAGAGGCCACCATACTCGTCCAGCACCTTATGAAGATTGAGTAAAGTCACCTGGGGGTTGGTGACAGTTAATAAGATGTCATCTACATAGAGTGCTATTGTGAAATGTTTGGTTTTATTAGGTACACCCATAATGTTGGGGTGTTTACATATAGTGGCGGCTAAGGGCTCTATACATAACTCAAAACTGAGTGAACAGAGGGGGGCAACCCTGTCTTGTGCCATTGTGAATTGTAAAGGAAGGGGAATTGGCATGCATAAGTTTAACCTCTGCTGTGGGTTTGGAATACAAGGCAAATATTGCCTTTAAAAAGGGTCCTTTTATCCCCACTTTTGTAGGGTCTTCATCACAAACGGCCAGCTAAGACGATCAAATGCCTTTTCAGCGTCCAAATTTAAAACAGCATGAGTTTCCATTTTATTTAGGGCATCTATAAAATCTATAGTACGTCTTGTGTTATCCCCCGTCTTGCCTGTTGAGATGAAACCGACCTAAATGGGTGGCTAGTATTCTATTAAAAATTTTTAGTTCAGTGTTCAGCAATGCAATGGGGTGTGTAAAAAAAGCCATCAGGCCTTTGAGCTTGATGATATGGTAGGTTCATAATCGTGGCTAGAATCTTCTCCTCAGAGATTTCTCTATTAAGAGCTTCTACCTCTGACTTCTTCAAGGCTGGGAGGGAGCATTTAGAGAGATATTCCAGAGTACATGCATGTAGAGTGTGTATTTGCCCTTGTTGCGTGGTATGCACTTTAGAGTATAGTTTTGACTAATAGTCGCCAAATATTTTGGCAATGGCTTCCGAGTCATATTGTACTTTGACAAAATTGTCACAAAATGACAGTGGCGTAAATTTAAAGGTTTCCTCCCTAACCAGCTGTGTGAGTGGGGTATCAGACTTATTTCCCTTAACGTAAAATTTTTGCCTCAAAAAGTAGCAAATTTTCTGTTTTGTTCAAATCTAATTGCTTTATCTGGTGATGGAGGTCCGTAACCCGCTTAAGAAGTGTCACTGTGGGGGTTGTATATTTTGTATAAGTTTTGCCCACTGAAGAATCTTGTCCTTTTTAAGTTTGATAGATTCCTATATACAATGGCCTCTGAATACCACCTTTTGGGCCTCCCAAAGAGTAGACATTTGTGTTACAGAATGTAGATTTTCCTGAAAATAGTTGTCAACAGTATTTTGAATAGCCAGTTCAGTGGGAGTGTGCTTCAATAATTATTCATTGAGGCGCTAGTGGCATTTTTTGCTAGAGGTGGTTTCACAATCAGCCATTGGTAAAATAGGGGCATGGTCGGACCAACTGATTGGGCCTATATCTATATGGGATGTAGCCCTCAGCATCGTGGTGTTTACAAAAAAAACAATCTATCCTGGTATGTGTTCTATGCACTGGAGAGAAAAAAGTGTACTGTCTGGGGGTGGGTGGTGCGCCATGCATCAAATAGACCATATTTATGCATTTGTTTGCAAAATCCTGCTGACATACGTGATGTAGGTAGTGGACTAGATGAGGAGTCTATTGACACCCAGTCTGTGGCTGGAATATGTATAAGATTAAAGTCACCAGCAAGCAAAATCTCCAGCTCAATCACTTCTGCAGATGGGCAACCTATAATTTTGTTGAAAATGCCCTAAATAATTATTTGTAAACCAAATGATTGGGTAGCTTCAGGTAGGCAATGGATTCGTATGTTATTACGGTGCCCCTTGTTATCCATATCCTCCAGCTGGAGCTGTAGATCACGCATAGTCACAGCTTGACCAGTTACTTGTTCTTGTAGTTGAGTGACTTGTGCTTTGGTGGTTTGTAGATAATCATCAATTATATCTACCTTATCCGCTAATCCACGTAGATCCATGAGCAGTAAATGGATTTCTGCCCAACAAGTTTTCTTTTTCTTCTGATATCAGAGTGCGGAAAGCTTCCTTAGTGGGCATTGACTGAAGATAATCACGCCAAATAGTAGTACCAGGATCAATATCCTGTAGTGGAGAAGATGATATCCCCTGGAGGGCGGTTATGGCAGCATAAGAGAACCCTGAATGCTCCTCAGGGTTAAAGAGCCTGGGGGTCATATGTTGATGAGTGGGGGTGGTGCTAGTGGTCCCTCAAGGAGGTAGAAGGGGTCTGGTGCCAAAGCCTATTCCTAGAAGAGGGTAACCCCTGTGGGGTACTGACCTGGCAGAATGCGCAGCAGTATATTGCTGGTGGTCTTGGCCCTGGATTTGGGGAAGCATGCATCCGCTCCCTATCTCTGTAGAGAGAAGCATCCCCCTGCTCTGGCTGCTGTACGATCTTGCCGGCCGCATGGTCCGCCACATGTGAAGCAGTGGGGGGGTGGGGTCATCTTGGGAGAAGAAGCCAGATCCAGAGCCACAGGGGTAAAAATCTTGCGCTGCCTGCCCATTTTATGTCAGCAGGTGCCCAGTAAGAAAGGTCGGAGAGCAGGCCGGTATGGGAGCACTGTTACCATGCATCCACACTCTGCACCATCCAAGCCGTGCCCCCAAAAGTACTATTTCTGTTTGCAGATGACCCCAAACTATGTCATGGAATTTAATCCATACAGGATGTCTATAACCTACAAGCAGACCTGCATATATTGTTTGATTGGGCAGCCAAGTGGCAATATTATGGATAAATGCATATTTATGTGCCTGGGGGCTAACAACATACATACAGTCTAGGAGAAATACATTTTGGTGAGTCAAAAATGGAAAAGGATCTGGGGGTTCTGGTAGTTCATAGACTTTATATTAGAATGCAATGTCAAGCTGCAATATTTAAAGATGACAAAGTACTTTCTTGTAATAAAAGAGCAATAGGACTCCTGCCCTTGTACAAAGCATTGGTTAGACGGCATCTGGAATATGCAGTCCAGTTTTGGGAACCAGTTCACAAAAAGGATACTGTGGAATTGGAGAGAGTGCCATAAAAGGCAACTAAACTAATAAAAAGAATTGAGAAGGTCAGCTATGAGGAGAGATTAGCTGAACTGAGTTTATTCTCCCTTGAGAAGAGACATTTAAAAGGGGATATAATCACAATATATAAATGTAACAGAGAACTCGCCTCTCATTTATTCACTTTAAGGTCATTACAAAGGACAAGGGGGCACTCTTTGCATGTGGGGAAAAATACATTTATTCTCTGGATAAGGAAGGAGATCTTCACAGTAAGGTCTGTGAAAATGTGAAATAGGCTCCCTCAGGAAGTAGTTTCAGCAAGTAGTATAGATTGCTTTATCCTCCTGGGCGGTACATTGTCTTTCATGAAAATTTAATTTACATTGAAGGTCTATAATTCTTAGGCATAACTCACCGAAATATGTCCAATATTTATTAAATGTAATAAATTTTAAATAAAAAACACGGAAATCTGTTAAACAAGGGTGCAAAAAAATACTTTATGAGGCATTCGTCCAGATAAAGGATCAGCTGTAAACCTTTTAATCTGAAATCAAGCACTAACACACATAATTTTGGAAAAGACCCTTTGGGTAGAACTTTGAATGAAGGGGTAATACCTAGAATCGCATGAGCCACAATCTTTCCAGGGATTCCAAAGCAAACTTGACTTGATTGTGGCATGAAAATCAGCATCTTTTTTGCCATACACTTTACAGTGCAGTCTGGACTTTACAATAACCATCTTGAAAGGCAAACTTTTTACCAATGTGTTTGAAACTTTGAGATTGAACACTAATCTGCGGCACCATGGGCTTTTGGGAACAACAAATGATTGAGTTATGTATTATGAAAAAAGGTATTTGATAATGGATTTAGATATATTAACATATGCCTTAAAAAAGATGCTATAATAAACAGTGTATAGTGCATTCACTTCTGTAGCAATCAGACACATTGTAATACAATGAAAGCAAGACACTAAGTACTAATTAAGACACTAATATATAATATTCCATCGTAGACACTAATATATAATATTCCATCGTAAGTAGGTAGTAATACAGCAATTTAGTTTGTACATTGAACATGATGATGGTAGTAATAATAAACATATATATTGATATAGTACATTTCATATTTGTAAGTAAAATATATAACATTTATCAATTAGTCCCAAAATATTAGATTACAGTAGGAATACATATCATAACATTGTAGGTACAGTAGTTATGAAAACTACGCCTTTACATGGAAAAACAATGAGATACAGAGATATTATATTCACGCCATGCAAAAGATTTACGTTAAGAATACAACACGATATTGTAATCGTACATTGTATTGTACAGTTACTACATTATCAACATACAAGTATCAATGTTCAATCGAATATTGAGATACAAATATGAATTAAAATTAAAAAAAAAAACAATTCATCTGATGAAACAATGAGTATTATAAGAAAGTTATTCAGAGTATAGTACTGAAATAAATTGCCTAGGTAAACATAAAGGGTAACACCGTATTACAAAATAACATGGATAAAAATATTAGTTCCAGATGAAATTCATCCTAATAATTAGACTTAAAGAAAAAAGGATTTGTAAGAAACCATGTCGTTTAGACCCAGAGGGGTTGTGGCATTTAATAAAAAAATCCATTTGGTCTCTTTTTGTAAAAGAATTTTATCAATGTCTCCGCCTCTCAGGCTTTGGAAAATCCTTTCCAAGGCCATAAAGGGAATACATTAGTCATTGAAATTATGTTGCATACTGTACCTACATGGTGGCTAATTAGAGTTATAACTTTACCCGAAATAATGTTGTAGATATGTTCGTACATTCTTGTAGGAAAAGGTCTTTTAGTCTTACAGACATAATAACAGCCACACTCACATATGATAAGATATATAATACCTGTAGAGGAACAATCCACATAGTTTCGCGGTCTAAATTGTATATTGTTACGAAGCAGTGATAGTCATCCAGTCCAATCCAGTCATTGAGAATATTTCACACATCTAAAGGTTCCCACCTAAGTTTTAACATTCTTTGAAGTTACATCTGACTGGTGGTGGCTAGAAGTCTTTAAAGTCATTCAAGGTCATACCTTTTCTATAGGTAATACTTGGCCCAGGATGTAAATATTTTGCTGTTGTAGGGTCACTTCTTAAGACATTGGAATATTTAGACGATAGAGATAGAATGTCCTGGTGGTGTTTATTGTAAGTTGTAATTAATCTTACTTGTTCCGTCAGTGGTTTTGTTTTTTTCTGAAAGAGTAATGACTCTCAATCAAAAGATTTAGCCTTTTGATAGGCTCTTTTCCGAAGGCCCATAGAGAGTAACCTTTCCTTTAGAGCTTGTGCCTCATGTTTAAAGTCTGTATTGGCTGTACAATTATTTCTTAGCCTTAAACATTGGCTAAAAGAGATACTCTTTTTTAATGGCTCAGGGTGTGCGCTGGATGCAGTGAGTAGTATTTATTTCTTTCTGCGTTATTCTAACATATGTGTCAAGAAAAAGTACTTGATAATGATTATAGTTCAAAGTGAAGTTTAAATTATAGGAGATGGATTGTAGGTTAGTGAAAAATTCCAAAAGAGATAGCATGGATCCTGTCCATATAATCAGGATATCATCAATGTGCCTCTTCCAAACAAGAATACATTGATGAAATTTGTGTAAATTGGGGTCAGAGAAGAGATTTGTCTCCCAATCTCCTAAATATATATTTGCATAAGAAGGGGCACACCTTGTGCCCATAGCCACCCCTTGAATAAGTAAGTAGTATTTATTGTTAAATGTGAAGATATTTCTTGGGAGGTTATAGCTTAACAGAGATGCAATAACTCCATTTAAATGTTTGTTGTGTGAGTAGAAATTGTCGCATTGTTTTTGTATGATTTCGATCCCCCTATGATGGGGTATGCTGCAGTACAGCACTTCCACATCAATTGTCACTAATAATGAATTTGGAGGAATATTTAGGTTTGATGTATATTTCAAGAGCTCTATCGTATCTTTCAAATATGAGAGCAAACTGGTAACTAGTGGTCTGAGTATCAACTAGTTCACTAGCGTTCGAGGCAATTGAACCAATACCAGAAATTATCGGATGTCCGGATGGATTAGAAACATCTGCATGTAAGTTTGGTAGAGAATAGAAAGTTGGCGTAATCGTTTTTTTAATCTACAGATAGTCACACATTTTTTGATCTATGAATCCATAGCTAAATACAGTATTAATCAATGTATAGAATTGGGAATAAAAGGTGTTTATGATATTCCATTAAATTTCCTGGAATCAATCCTTGTTATGAAGGATTTGAAAACACATATGTTCATACTGGTGTTTATCATTTGTGTCATGAGGTTGTTTAGAAGAGAAGTTGATAAGTCTGTATTTGGAGATGTTGAAGGAACAGATCCTTCTGATCTGTTGTATTCTTCATTCTCCCCCAGTAGTTGATACAAAATTTTAAAGGTTTTAAAGTCACTTTTAAGTGAGTTTTCACTTCACTTTTAAGTAAGTCATCTGGTAGTATGTTTGTTTACAAATGATGTTGTTTATTTATTTCTAATATATGGTATTGATCCTGTATTGATATTATGTCATTGTAGTACCCTGATTTCTCAAAATCAAAAGGAAGCCCCTATTGGGCGAAATGTGTCCGGTAAAAGAGCTCAACATGTATTCTGGTTTTGTCATACAATGTGTATCTTAAGAATGCAACAGCTAACCTCTGTGTTAGTTCCGTTATTTTTGTCTTTGTGTTATTTTATATATTGGTTAATAAATTTTGTTTTAGAAGTATTCTCTCCCTACCAAAATTATCTGCCTTAAAAAGCCCACTCTTTATCCTACTTCATTTTGTCTTTAACCATAGGCTTGGCAGTCAACATGTTATCCCTATAGTGAATTAACCTCACCTCCTGTACTTTAATGCAAAAGAAAAATGGAAAGTAAAGGCTCCCTAATTGACAGGGCCTGCATCTAACAAGTTATACAGAGAGTAGTAACCCTTAGGTGAATGGGGGAGGCCTAAGAAATATCTTTAAAGGGTGATTTATCTAAACACTGTATTTTTATCACAGCTTGGACACCAACTAATAGGAATTGGCTCACAAAAAAAAAATAAAATGTTAAATCACATGCAATGCCATGAGAGTGATACAAAGGTTACTATCTTAAAAAAATGCTAGTTTTGTGGTTACAGTGGTGATCATCCAACCATCATGCTTCAGAAATCACACACATTAAACATTAGGTATTTTGACCCTGCCTAAATGCATACCTATTCAAAGTGAGTTTCTTAAGCATTTCATTTCAGATTTCTCTTGACAGGGGTCCTAACTGGCACTACGGTTTTGGCATAGATTTTTTTTTACCCAAATACAGTTAGGTCCATAAATATTTGGACAGAAAAACGTTTTTGTAATTTTGGTTGTGTACATTACCACAATTAAAATTAAATGAAACAACTCAGATTCTTAGATGCAGTTGAACTGCAGACTTTCAGCTTTAATTCAGTGGGTTGAACAAAAAGATTACAAAAAATGTGTGGAACTAAAGCCTTTTTTTAAACAATCACTTCATTTCAGGGGCTCAAAAGTAATTGGAAAATTGACTCAAAGGCTATTTTATGGGCTGGTGTGGGTAATTCCACCTCTTTTGGGGGTGCTTGTTTGTGGAAGATTTTGCTGTGAACAGACAACATGCGGTCAAAGGAGCTCTCCATGCAGGTGAAACAAGAAACAAGCCATCCTTAAACTGCAAAAACAGAAAAAAAACATCCGAGAAATTGCTACAATATTAGCGGTGGCAAAATCTACAGTTTGGTACATTATGAGAAAGAAACAAAGCACTGGTGAACTCAGCAACGCCAAAAGACCTGGACGTCCACGGAAGACAACAGTGGTAGATGATCGCAGAATCATTTCCATGGTGAAGAGAAACCCCTTCACATCAGCCAACCAAGTGGACAACACTCTCCAGGTGTATCGATATCAAAGTCTACCATAAAGAGAAGACTGCATGAAAGTAAATACAGAGGGATCACTGCAAGTTGCAAGCCACTCATAAGCCTCAAGAATAGAATAGCTACATTGGACTTTGCTCAAAAACATCTAAAAAAGCCAGCACAGTTCTGGAAAAACATTCTTTGGACTGATGAAACCAAGATCAACCTTTACCAGAATGATGGAAAGAAAAAAGTATGGAGAAGGCGTGGAACAGCTCATGATCCAAAGCATACCACATCATCTGTAAAACATGGCGGAGGCAGTGTGATGGCTTAGGTGTGCATGGCTGCCAGTGGCACTGGGACACTAGTGTTTATTGATGACGTGACACAGGACAGAAGCATCCGAATGAATTCTGAGGTGTTCAATGACATACTGTCTGCTCAAATCCAGCTAAATGCAGTCAAATTGATTGGGAGGTGTTTCATAATACAGATGAACAATGACCCAAAACATACAGCCAAAGCAACCCAGGAGTTTATTAAAGCAAAGAATTGGAATATTCTTGAATGTCAGTCAACTGATGTGAACCCAATTTAGCACGAATTTCACTTGTTGAAGACTAAACTTCGGACAGAAAGGCCCACAAACAAACAGCAACTGAAAGGCGCTGCAGTAAAGGCCTTGCAGAGCATTAAAAGGAGGAAATCCAGCAGCTGGTGATGTCCATGAGTTCAAGACTACAGGCTGTCATTGCCAGCAAGGGGTTTTCAACCAAGTATTAGAAATGAACATTTTATTTTCAGCTTTTTAATTTGTCCAATTACTTTTGAGCCCCCGAAATGAAATGATTGTGTTAAAAAAAAAAAAAAAAGCTTTAGTTCCTTACATTTTTACGCAATCTTTTTGTTCAACCCAATGAATTAAAGCTGAAAGTCTGCAGTTCAACAGCATCTGAGTTGTTTCATTTAAAATTGATTGTGGTAATATACAGAACCAAAACTAGAAAAAAAGTTGTCTCTGTACAAATATTTATGAACCCAACTGTACATTCCTAAAGCTGCTACCTGAACCTTTACTGTACTTACAGCCAAACCCATATTTGTCCGATCCTGCAAAAATTCCAAGAAAAAAAAAAGATAACCAAAATCTGAACTTCAATGCTTTACCATATATGGCTCCTGTGATTTCACAGCAGGTATTATATTAAAAAGGTATTACCTACGTGCTAAGAAAGAGCTTTATCTTATAGCTTTGTTCAGCAAGCCGTGAAGCCAGGCAAGCATGCTCATAAAGGATGTAGAAACAAAAGCATTACAATCTATAGAGCAATTTAGAATTTAAATTTTTTTTGGAGGGTGGATTGAGTGTGATGGGTGATTTTGCATAGCATAAAGTAAACGTTTGTTTTATTGTTTATTGGTCATCAGATTTATTGGGTTAAGGAAAAAAGTACAGGTATTGGTGATGTTCTGCAAAGCATAAAATTATATTTTAACAGTACCCCATGATACAGTGATTGAGAAAAAATACTTTTGGATTTATGGATATATCTGGTTCTTGCACTTTTTGCTGGCTTAAGGCAGGAATGTTCAATTTCAGTTCTTGAGGGGATAAGAGCTTTTCTGTGCCAAAGAATCCCCTGGGGCTTTGTCTATGTTCCATTGAACTGTGTTGATATACAGTAAGTGACCTTTTGAAATAACCAACAAATCAGGTCCCCCAACCTTCATGTGTTTACAAAAGTCAGGGTTTTACATTTATCAATCATACCGCTTACCCAAACATGCACTTGTGCCTGTAGTCATAACCTGGATTTGAGGAATATCCATGTAATTATATTTCTGGTAAGTGTGAAGAGTTCCCCTATGAACACAAGTGTTTGCAGAGGGTAAAAAAACAAAACAAAAATATAACCATAGAGTGGAGCCTAGAGATGTCCAGGAACTGTCAAATACCCACAATAGGAAAGCCTTGGTGACATTGTGCCCACTGCACAGCCAGAATACAAGATGTTAGGCCTAGGGGGAAAATAGGGAAACAGGATGATGTGTGTCAATAAACCAAAAACAAAACAAAAAAAACTATGTGCTCCGATATTAAGACTTGATTTACTGTAGGAACGAAAGATCAAGATGGGAACATACACTTCTTATGGAAGGAAAAAATACTTCCTTGAAAAGGCCGATTAAATTATTCTAAGTGTGCGTGCCTTTGCCATGTATTAAAGGTAAAGCACTGGGACCCCTAGGAAGATTTCTTTTTAAACTACTCATTTTCTTTCCTTAGTATCACACACCTCTAATCATACAAGCAATCATTCAACCTATTTAAATGCAGAAAAATAGTTCATGTGGGTCAGGAGACCCACAAAAAACATGGACCTGAAAATGCAGAGAGCTTAATCTAATGAGTTTGGAAAGTAAATTATTGACAAGCATGTTAAATTGAAACATTAAGACTAGAGATGAGTGAATTTCCCAAAAATTCAATTCAGCCCAGAGGGCCCCTCCGGTCAGACCTGCGAGAGAATGGACGATGGTGCAGATAGGCAGCGGCCAACTGACTACATAAGATGTCTCTGTAGTAGTTCAGTTTGTCCTCCCTGTCAGCGGGTGTAAAAAAGGCCCCCATTTTGGACCGGTAGTGAGGGTCTAACAAGGTGGACAGCCAGAAGTCATTCCTCTGCCGAATGGTGACTATTCGGCTGTCACTATGCAAGCAAGTGAGCATGCAGCGGGCCATTTGTGCAAGTGACTCAGAGGGACTCTCTGTCTCCATCCCCACTGCATACTGCCACGGTGTGTCTGGGTCCTCTGCCTCGTCTTCCCCATCTCCCTCTTGCTCCTCTGGCTGCTCCTGCTCCTCCTCTCATGTCACCGGAGTAGAAAAACCACCCATTTCCCTATACATTGCCTGTGCTCCAATGTCCTCCTTCTCCTCCAGTCCAGCCCCCACAGGGCTCATGGGGCCGTGAGATCTAGGCGCCATGTCTCCAGTCCCTTGACAAGCCAGACTTACCAGCATTTGTTCCAGGACCATGAAGCAGTGGAATGACGTTGTTCATCCCGTAGTCCTGGCGATGGACAAATAAGGTGGCCTCCTCTAAGGACCTGAGCAAACGGCAGGTGTCACACATGAGCTACCACTGGCTGATATCGAAGTTACACATGGGAGTACTCCTATCCTCTTGGATCATCAAGAATTCGTTGATGGCGTTTCTCTGTTCGTATAGCCAGTCCAACATATGGAGAGTGGAATTCCAACGGGTGGAAACATTGGGGGATGCCGTTCTGCCGCTGCAGCTCAATGAGTGTGTGCTTTGCGGTGTACGAGTGGCTGAAGTGCACGCAGTTTCCTGACCATTTTTTTGATGTCTTGCAGATGGGTGGAAGACTTCAGGAACCGCTTGACAACCACATTGAACATGTGTGCCATGCAGGGGGCGTGGCTCAGCCTTCCTTGACGCAGCGCCAACACCATGTTCTTCCCATTGTTGGTCACCATGGTTCTGATTTTGAGTTGTCGCGGAGAAAGCCATGATTCAATTTCTTGATGAATAACACAGAGCAGTTCCTCCCGTGTGACTCCGTTTGCCCAGGCAAACCAGGTGCAGAACAGCATGACACTGCCGTGCCCTGCACATGTGGTATGCTGGAGGGGCACTGTGAATTGTCCCTGCAGTGGAGGTTGAGGAGGCAGAGGCGGACATTGTCGCAGGACCAGCGGCGTTAGAATGACACCTGGACAAGTTGCTGGCACAAGCCATCAGTTCTCTGAAAGGTGCAGAGTCCACCACTTGGAAAGGGAGGGACTGCAGCACAAGCAACTTGGGCGGGAGCACATTCAGCTTCTGCACCGTTGGATGAGTGCACGCATACTGTTGTCTCTTGGCAATCGCTTCGGTGATCGATTGCTGACGGAATGACCAGGAGTAGGAGGAGGAAGAGGAGCAGGAGCATCTGTACCAGCAGAAGATGGAAATGACATACAGCTCCCTTCGGCTGAGGTGGTGGAGCCTTGACTGCCTGAAACCCAGTGCGTGTCACTCGGTGATGCAGTGGTTGCTGCGGCAGGCTGGACAACCACATCGGAGCCACGGTTCTCCCAGGCCACTTTATGGTGCCAACATTGGCACCCTGGCCACGCGTCACCTTATACCCACATATTCTACATATGGCCATGTAAACCTCCTCCAGCAGCTTAATGAAAAACTGCCACACCGCCGAGTAGGGGATTTTCCCCCCCAACACTCCGCACTGTCTGACTGCTACTGCCGCTGCCTCCGTGAACCCCTGAACCCACTACTTCCCCGGCAGGTAGGCTGCTGCGAAGCAGATGGTCTACCTCGGGCACATTTGGCTCCCAACCTCCCACTGCTGCCACCCTGCTGACTCCCAGCTATGCTACTATCTTGCTGGCTCAGCTGCTGCCTCACTGGCAAGCTGACACCCTCTTCTCCTGATGATAATGAAGCCCCTTCTTCACCCGGCTCCCAGGTGTGTTCGGCTTCATCATCATCGAGTAGTGTCTGCACGTCACTGATGTCCTCCTCAACGGTCTCTGGGTCAGGAGCCTGACCGCTCACAACACCACCTTCCACGCCACTCTCCTCATCACTACTTGCCCGCCTAGCGGAGAAAGCAGCGAATGTCTCCTCCAGATCTTGGCTGGGCAGTAGCTGCTGACTGTCCTCTAGTAGCTCGTCCTCGCTGTATAGTGGAGCTGAGCCCACAGCATACAATACACCTGTGGCTGAGGGAACAGCAAAGGACAGAGGCAGGTTGAGGACAGGTGAGAGCACAGGGCCTGCTCCCGGGCCATGCTAACTAAGGGTTGTGTCTGCGGAACCCACTACTGTTGGCTGGGGGTGTCTGATGTCGCTTGGGATAAGGTGGATGACCAAGTTAACCAATCAGGAACCATTGGGTTGCTGGTCAAGACATGACCACTAGATGACACCGGGAGCTCAGGACTCTCGCTGCAACTCCTGCTGACATGCCCCCTTACTCTCCAGCGACCTCTGTCTGCACAAGAAACATTTAGGCCTCTGCCACTCCTCTGTGTGCATGGCCTGGCACTTCTCTGTCTGACATACTTTTAGCTGAACTAAATTAAAGAAAATTAAAACACCCCTAAAAGCGACGAATATATATTTTTTTTGTACAGAAATAGTCCACTAAACGCTTTTACCACAAATAACTGCAGAAGTGAACTGAGAATATATTTTTCTTTTTGTACTGAAATACGTCACTAAACACTTTCACCACATATAACTGCAGGAGTGATATGCGTATAGTTTTTTCTTTTTCCACAGATATAAGCCGCTAAAGGCTTTTCAACATGGCACTTGCACCCCAATAACAAATTGCTGGAATGAGAGCTGTATAATGGCTATTTGGATCCCCAAATAATCTTTCCCTGCGCTTGTAAATCATTTTTCTAGCACTGTCCCTAGCACCTTCCGACGTCTCTCCCTGCACTAAGGTGCTGTGAAATGATTCCTCCCTATCCTTTGCCTGCACTTTTAAATCGTTTTTGTGGTTTTTTTTCTCACAATGAGGTTTTTGCTATCACTCTCCCTAGCACCTGCAGACGTCTCTCCCTGCACTCAGAACGCTGTAAAATGTCTTAATCCAAGATGGCTGAGGCTATTTATAGGGCTGTGAAATCACAGGGTCGGCTGGCTGCTGATTGGCTGCATGCATGGCATTATGGGTCATCCAGCCTTCCCAGAGTTCCTTGCCCCATGTCCTCACACGTGTAGCCACCATTTTAGGAAAAATTGTGAGGAAATTCGCATTCGTTGCGAATCAAATTTTTCCTGAAATTCTGATCGAATTCCACTTCGTCAGCTTCAATTCGCTCATCTCTAAATAGGACCATATTGAAGCAGATTAATGTTCCTGTGACAACAGTTGCTAATATTGGCAAATTAAAGCGTACCTATACTCACAAAATCAACTTTGGCTTATGGATGATATAAACCAGTTATAATCTTCTAAATACTTTTTTTTTTTTTTTTCAGCTTGCTTTGACCATTAAACATTAAAAACTGGTTCTGGCCACGACCCCAGGTCTCTCCATCGCCTAGGAGGTGAACTGGAATCTGGGAAATGCCATCTTTGGTGGGAAAGATTATAATCCCCTCCCACTGCCTAAATTATGCAGATTTTTTAGTAACTGTGTGACTGCACCATCTGCAGCTGCTCCGTCTACAGCTACAGCTTCCTTCACTGCACGCCAAGTTCAGCGTGCAGTGAGGGAAAGGGAGTAGGGGGAAAAGAAGGTCAGGAGAGGAAGAAAACAAACTTGCCAGTCACAAGCTGGTACACTTCAAAAATCATATATATAGCATGGATACAAGCTGACCCAGCTAGTGCCACCAGTGAAGACTGACATTTTAGTGCAAGTAAGTGAGAATAGATTAATAATTGAAAGACTAGTTTTTGAGTATAGTTCCTCTTTAAGTTTAATGCCACTGTAAACCAACCTCCCTGGAAAAGACCCCCAAACATTCAATAAACCTAAAAATGGGCGAAAGGATAGGGAGAATGGTAGACAAAAAAACCCAAATAAGGTTGTACAATATATTAGGTTAAAAGACCATCATGATGTTGAAGGGTCTCCATACTATTTGAAAAATCCAGCCCACATGTCTGTAATGGACAGAAAAAAATAAGTAAATAAAAAAAATGAATGCAGAGGGCTACCTTTCAAACCTTGAACTGACAGATAATGACTTTCCAGTACCAATAGGGGAAGCCTTTGTCTCTCAAATGCTGTCCTGGGAGACAACCAGTAATAGATTGTATAAAATTTAAAACTTTTAGATTAGTGGGGATATAGAGTGCCACACTTGAATGTGTTTATAGCACTTGATTTAAATAACCAACATAATTGGTTGCAACTGTAAAATTTATTCGGTAGTTGGTAGAATGCATTACAGTCAGATTTTCATGAAAGTAAGCACATTTTAGGAGATTTGTACAAATGTTTAATATTTATACATGAAAAAATCCTTGGTGCAAGTAGCACCAGGAGGTTACACTGAATAAAGTAAATACCACAAATAAAATAAACTACGCAATTACATTGTCTTTCTGAAAAAACTTTATATACAGTTAACAAAACTGGGAAAACTACAGATGACATCTACATGCAACTGTGTAAAATAGTTTGAAATCCAGTAGCAAGCTTTCCACACTGTAGGTATTAATCAAGAAACATTTCTTGGCTCTACATATGCTTGCCAAGGTGCCATGTTTATTAAACTATACTTTTTTAATTTGCTTTATTTGGAAAAGTTTGGTAAAATTGGATACACATTTTTTTTTCCAGAGATCTGCATGAGAAGTGTCAGCTAGAAATGGGGTAAAGCACAAACCTCTATTTTCTATTAACTTTTTTAGCACCATTATCTGCTCTCTAACCTAAAAACGGAATGCTATCAAATTTGAGTATTATGCTAGGGGAAAAAAAAACATCTTAAGGAGGCAGATCTATTGTGGGTTACCCAACAGCTGGTCAGAAATACATTTACTGTCCAATAATGTCCTTTTGACAGTCCAACTAATTCTGCCTTATCTGAAATCTTAAAGACACTAGTTTGGAAAACATCCTTTTTAGAAATAATTAACACTTAGTTGGCCTGAAAAGTAAGAACATTAGGATTGTTTTTAAAAAATGGTATGGATCTTTAAATATACCAATTTTTCACTATTTAGTAAACTGTCAGAGCATTTCTTCTCCCTCACGATTTGTTTGTTACAATGCAGCTTTATTGTCCAATAGGAATGTGTTAGTGCCAGATTTTTACCTGTTTAGACAGGCCCAACCTTCAGCCACAGCACAAGGCAATATTAGCTTTGCCATGTATGTAGCATTTTTTATGTTCTTCTAAAGTGGCAGTCATTTTAACCAAAATTTAATTTGCGTCATCAAACTGAAAAGGGAATGATTATTCTGTAAATACATTTAATAGATGTTGAAATGGTGCCTGCAGCACAGAAACCATGATTTTTCACACTGAGGGCAAAATAAGGAAGCTGCAAACCACTGACTACTTACAGCCCCTCAAATTTTCAGAATTCAGTGGCTGTTTGCTTTACCAGGTAGAAAAGGGAGAATCTGAACAGCCCTAGAGCTTTGACCCTTAAAAACAAGTTAGCAATAGTAGCTACCATATTTCAATCCTCACAGGTTCACCAAGTAAAATGAGGTGCGTGTCAAAGCAAAAACTTAAAATGTTTTTTCTGTCCTAAACTTTAATCAGACAAAACAAGTCTACTAGAAGGACAAACAAAAAAAACGAGTCCAAAACTGCCTTACAACGCTTTCAGCATGCAGTACTGTTTGAAACATGGATGAAAAAAAATTTAAAAAAAATAAAATGAGGTCCCAGGTCTATTTTCTGCAGTATTAAGCAATTTTTAACATGAAGCAGTTTTATACATCTTCTGCAACTTGTCCTCTGGGATCGTCATCCTCATCTTCATCATCAAGATCTTTATCCAAAGGAGGACCCATATCTTTTGAAATTTCATCCACATGAGCTAGCATATCTGCCATAAGAGCCTCTTCCAGCTTTTTTCTAACTTGCTGCACAAGTTCTTCTTGTTTCCTAAAATTATAAAAAAAAAAGCTCAATAGAATTAAAGTTGGTATTTTGCTACTGAAAACCAAACAACCAACCAAAAGCTGAAGGTTACATATTTAGATATAAAGCACTTCGATATAATCATTCAGAACACAACTGACATACTAAAAAAAAAAAAAAAAAAAAAAAAAAAACTAAAACAGTTCTGCGTGCCTTGCAGTTTAATAAATTACACACACCCAACACACCATTCCAGTGTAGCTCTGGTAACTGAATAATACATAAACAGCACATTAAAAAGATTGACTCTCATGGATACAGCACTACAAGTCTACCTTCAAAGCTTGTCATTTCACATTATGTACCTTATGTCTTCATCCGTCACCATAAATGCCTTGCAAAGGGGCTGTGATGTATTGAGCCAGACTCCAGGATTCTTCTCCACTGCAGCAGAAAGCTGTCCAGTTATTGGCATTGTACTTGTGTGCAGGGCACTAGCAATGGCAGACAAGAGAGTTTCATCTGTGCATCCAGGACCAACACCTAAAAATTAAACCAATGCAGAATTCCATAAAAAAAAAAAAAAAAAAAAAAACACTGACAAACAATTTGGATAAGTTGGGATAGAGTGCCACATCTAATATTGTGATTTCTGGTAGACTCCAAGTTTTATTAAACTCCCTGGCGGTATGAATAAGTATTATTAAACGTAAAAACAAAACATTTAAAAATACTCTGGCCTCGCGTCCCCAACGTTCACACCCCGGGGACGCAGATGCTGGCCGGGCATCACCAGGTTACACAGATGGCCAGCCAGCATTGCCAGGGGAAGAAGATGCCAGGCATCGCTTGAGGACGCTGCAGGCACCGCTTACTAGGTAAGCTTTTTAAACTCCCTGGCAATTCCAGTCCCATGTGCATGACTTAGCCGGCTGAAAATCTTGAACCCAGAAGAGGACCAGTTGAAGATGGTGATGCCTGCAACAGATCAAGACAGGTAATCGTGATTGAAAAACAATCATGCGGGTAATTTTTTTTTTTATTGCAGAAGGGACATTGACTTTTTCTGCAATAAACAACCTGCAAGCTTGCAATTGTTTTACTTTGTAGGTTCGGTTTCCATTTAATGAACTGTATTTAAAACAAAAATGAGCCAGCTACAGGAGTAGACCACTTTTTAATATTTAGGCAAACAGGTAGGTAGTTGACACCAATATACTCTAACAGGAGACTGCTGCCTAACACAACTCACACTGTGTTGAATCCCTTAGAGTCATTCTTGCACAAAAAGACACCAAGGATAAGAATGGAGGAGCTCCGTAGGATAAACTCAACAAAGCAGGCCTTTAAGAAAGAGAGACCAGAGAAAAATAAAGAAAAACTTTTTATACCATCCAAGGAAAGCACCAAACCCAACGCCTCCCATTATTAGCTAGAACACCACCACAGTGAAGCATGGTGGTAGTATCATTCAATGGGTAGGTTTTCAATTGTCAGGGAGAGGAAATCTAGTCAGGACTGAAAAAAAATATGGACAGTAGTAAAAGACAATTCTTGAGGAAAACTTGTTTTAGTCTGCCAAAGGTTTAAGACTGGGATAAGAGTTCACCTTCCACCAAGACAATAGCCTACACATATTGCTACCTGGATGGTTTAAAGGAAAACAATTAAACATCTTGGAAAGGCTTAGTCAAAGCCCAATCTAATGGAGAAACTGAGCCATGGCTTGAAGATGCAACCCACAGAACCTTAAGGAATTGGAGAGTTCTTGGCCTAAGGAAAGTGCATAAACCCTGTGGTTAGATTTGCTAAGAGACATGGCTCAACAGACTTTCAGCTCTTATTGCGGCAAAAGGTAGTTCTATTCGATAATAAAGAGGGAAAGGGGTGCATAACTATGTACACTCATGGTTTTTGATTTGTCTTAATTTTTTTGTGCTACAAATGTAGTAGACATGTTGTGTCATTTAAGTATTAACTACCCAAAAAGCCATTTTGTTCCAGGTTGTAGTGTGACAAATTTGCACAAACACTCAGTTGGATGAATATTTTGAAAAGAATTGTATGTAGCATGGTAGATTTGTTCCAAAGTAAAGTCAACTCTAAGAGCTTTGTGAAAATTCCTCCTCCTAAATGTAGGAAAGAATGGTCTGCATATAAAGGGTTAATTGCTAAAGCAAAAAAAGGCAAATCACTGCCTTACCCCTACTAAATGAAAGAAAAGCAAAGAGAAGTTTGTTTATACATATGTTCATGCAGGGGGAAGAATAGACGTCTTTCTGGTCTGCCTAAAGATCCCAAACCCAGAAGACGAGGTATCAAACTAATATTGCTGGTGCAGTTTAGTTCTGCGCATTAGGCCATACCATTTTAAATTCTTAGAGGGCTGGAAACAAAATGCAGGATGGGAGTATGCAGAGCATAGACCAAACAATTTTATAACCAGAAGCAATTGTAAAGATCAAGGAACAGTTAAAAACCTGAGGCTGTAATTGTGCTTTAAAAATATATTTAGTTAAAAAATATTTCTATAACTTCATAGACTGTGATCATTTACTTAATACTTTAGGAACTGTAACAGGGGTAAACATGTACATTGGCTCTACTAAAGATTAATGGTTTTTGTGGGGATTTTTTTCTTTTCACCTTTTTGTGGCTTAATATTAGCCAGTTAGAGTTAGGGTTGACATTCTGAACACACTACAAGCTATTCTCGGGCTTTCTACTTATCTAATTAAGTCAGACTTTTCTAAACTTTTATTGTCTGATAAACAGAGTACATTGGTTCACCTCTCCAAGAAAGGTCTCGTTTGTAAAAACTGTTTGCTAAGCAGGTAGTGAGGAAGAATCGACCTATGAGACAGAGGTGTTAACCCTCTTCAACTCACTACCTATAAATAAAGTTTGTTGAATCTGTGTTTAAAAAAGTTCTAATACAGAGGTAAGTATTCGAGGTGACACTGCAAAACTACGTATTCACTTTTACCAAAACTATTTTTATATTACAGCATTTTTTGAAACTGGAACTTACCCTGTAGTCCTTTTGGCAATTCCATAGTTTTCACTAGCTCTTCTGCTATGTCGAAGGCATTTAATCCAGCTAGTTTTTTTTCCCAAAAAAGCTGCAGTTTGAAAAATGAGATATGTATTAATGGAAGAAGGCGCGAAGGAGAGAGAGAGAGCCAGAAGGGGCGGGCGCGAGAGAGAGAGAGCCAGAAGGGGCGGGCGGGCGCGAGAGAGAGCCAGAAAGGGCGGGCGGGCGCGCGCGCGAGAGAGAGAGAGAGCCAGAAAGGGCGGGCGGGCGCGGGCGGGCGCGCGAGAGAGCCAGAAGGGGCGGGCGGGCGCGCGAGAGAGCCAGAAGGGGCGGGCGGGCGCGCGAGAGAGCCAGAAGGGGCGGGCGGGCGCGCGAGAGAGCCAGAAGGCGGGCGCGCGAGAGAGCCAGAAGGCGCTCGTGGGAGAGAGAGCCAGAAGGCGCAGAAGAGTACAGAAGAGTATATAAAAGTAGGCATATAGTTATTGATGCTACACCAAGGTTTTAACCATGCAAAGGAATTCACCTATATGAATGACATGACAGAATGACAGAATCACCTATTTCCACATATTTTAAAAAAAAGTGAACTGAGTTTGACAGTTCTCACAAATAACTGTTGCTGTATCAATATCAATAATACTAATTAAAAAGGCACAGTACACTGGATTTGAATATATTTATTCTGGTCCAAACTTTAAAAAGTATTTAGATACCAACGTATCCCAGTATAATAAATACTTACAAGGCTAAAACCATTTAAAATATTAAACCCACATTATTTATATCACATGGATAGGCCCTAAAGTCTCACCTGGCGTGGCTGGTCAACTGCTTTCTGTGGGTCACTTTTCACTTTGTTGGTTGGATGGTTGGTCACTTTGGTTACTGGTTGCTTGAAAATGGATGCAGTCTGCCTGACTGGGAGGGCAGTGTTCAAATCAGGCTTGCCCTGAAAAAAAAACAGAGTTTTACTGTACCCCTGTGCATATCATCACTCTAGAGCACAAGTGTCAAACACAAGGCCGAATCCAGCCTGTCTGACCGTTTTATGTGGCTTGCAGTGACTGTGCTGCATCCAAGCGCCTGACATTTGCAGGTAGAAACAGGGTGGTCCACACAAGTGCCTGATTGCGCTGCAGACAGAAAGACCCCAGTTGCTTCACACTCCTATCAAATACCAGGACTAAGCACGACGGAGTCCTGATCCTGCTGCTCCAGGTATGGAATCTCAATGGAATGTACATTAGCAAGGTCTCCAGACTCAGACACATGCCTACAACTTAGCACAGTCAGTGGCTCCATTCCCCTTACATAGACAGGCCAGGATAGGTCAGGTACACCTACCTCAGAAAAAGCTGCTAAGAACAAAAAAGCAATCACTCCAAAAACGTTCATCAAGAGAAAAGTTGATGCAGAAGAGACAATTTAATGAAATATGGGAAAGCGAATATGTTTGTTTTACGAACACAAACCGGTGTGTTTTTGTGTTATGAGTACAATATATGTAGGCGTTGTCTCAGGGCGAGGAAGGATCTTGGCCAGAGGCAAGAGTTGCCCTAAGGCTTGTTTACACTTGGCTTGTGATACAAGTGGCTGGGAATTAGGTGAAGTTAAAAAAACACAGCTGTTTGGGGGGGGGGGGAAAAAAAAAAAAAAAAGCTGAAGCCTTACAGAACTACAAACTGTAAGAAAACTTTTATAACTCCTTGAAAACAATAAACATTCTAACTGGGAAAATGAGTGGCAGCAAGGTTTTGTTCAGGGCAGTCTCCCATATGTATGCACAAATGGACCAACAACTCCTAGGTGAATACCGCTGTGACAAAAAAAAAAAAAAGAGCTGAAGCCTTACAGTAACTACTACTGTGAGAAAACTTTTATAACTCCTTGAAAACAATAAACATTCTAACTGGGAAAATGAGTGGTAGCAGGTGGAAGGTTTTGTTCAGTTCACAGTCTGCCTTATGTATGCACAATTGGAGCAACAACTCTTAGGTGAACACCACCGTGACAGATGTGAGCAAGTCACCCTTCTAGTACCTCACACTGGAGAGCTGCAGAGGAAGAGCATTGCAACATCGAAATAACCGGATCACCTTGGAAGCGGTCTCCTGCTCACTGAGCAGTTAGGTAATAGCTTAGAGGGTGGAGAGGTTAATTAGGATGAAGATGTAAAGAGCTGGGTTACTGTAATTAAAGGGAGTGGTGGGGGCACCCAGAAAAGGAAGGCCAGCCTTGTGTTTGAGCACCCTAACAAATTTGGAAAGGTATGTGAAGATGTACAGGTGGCAGACCCAGTGGTGGCAAATTCTAGATGTTACAGCTACCCCTAACAGCTGGTAGAGCAGACTATATAGTAGGGGTGGCGAAGGCAATGCAGGAAGGCGAAGACATATGTCATATGGGATTCTATGATCAGGAGGACTGATACAATAGTTTGTCGCCTAGATCCCTTCAACTGAATGGTTTGCTGTCTCCCTGGTGCCAGAGTTTGCATTTGGTGGACACATTACTGGGAGGGGCTGGGCATGACCCAGCTGCCCTGGTCTATGTTGGAACCAATGACAGAATAGATAGAAAATAGAGGATCTTTTAAAATCAGTTTAAAGAACTAGGTTTCAAGGTTAAATTAAAGAACCTCCAAGGGTATAGTCTGTGGAATATTTCCTGTGCCATGCGCAACACAGGAAAGGCAGAGGGAGCTTGGACAGCTAAATACATGGCTTACGTCCTGGTGTAATAGGGAAGGGTTTGGGTTCTTAGAGCACTGGGCTGACTTTTCTTTGGGGTACAACCTATATGCCAGAGATGGTTTGCACCTAGATCGAACGGGGTCTGCTGTGCTAGCGGAATGGTGGAGGGGTATTTTTAACTATAACAGAGGGGGGTGGGACAGTTAAATAAGGTGGCAGAAAGGTCAGCCACTAGCGGAGGGTGGATTGGGTATAGTTGGGCGGAGGATAATGGATAGATATAAGGAGCTTCCCGTGTTAAACACAAACATTGGATTGTGTAGTACTATTTGTACTGAAAAAAAAAAAAAAAAAAAAAAAAGGATTTGGCAAACAGTGCTGGTAAATGCAGCAATGGTTTAAAGAGCCTGTTCACAAATGCTAAAAGTCTAGCAAACAAACAAGGGGAGTTGAAGGCCTTAATAAAGAGCATAATGACTTAGTTGGTATTGCTGAATCCAGAACAAAACAAAAGCAACAAAGGAGGGTTTTTAGGATTTTAAGGCAATTTTAAAAAATTGATGAATCTTGGCTTTGTTCTTCACATGACTGGACTGTCAATATTCCTGGTTATACTCTCTTTGGTAAGGACAGAGACAAACAAAAAGGTGGTGGTGTCTTTCTGTATGTGAGAAGGGATCTGAAAGCGAATGTGAAAGAAATTGTTGATGGAGCATGTGAGGAGGTTGAGACATTATGGGTGGAGTTGAATGTGGGGATGCATAATAAACAATTAATATTGGAGTCTGCTATAGGACCCCTGGTGCTAAGGAAGAAATAGAGAATCAACTACGAGCACAGATAGAAAAAACAGCAAAAACTAGAAATTTTTTAATCATGGGAGATTTTAACTACCTTGACATTGACTGGAGTAATGGTACTACAGGAACTGCAAAAGAGAGGAAATTTATGAATTTAATACAGTATAATTTTATGGTACAGTTTATTGAAGCCCCAACTAGAAATCATACTCTGCTGGACCTAGTTCTTTCTAACAATGCAGAGCTTAACAAATGTGCATATAAAAGAGAATCTGGGTAGCAGTGACCATAATATGATTTCATTTAATGTTAATGTAAGCTGTAAACAGGAAGCAAAAACAGAAAAGATAAAAACATTTAATTTTAAGAGAGCAAATTTTCTATTATTAAGGACGGATCTGTGACTTGGACTGGAAGACAATATAGACCTTAAAGAACTCAGAACAGAAATGGGAATGTTTCAAGTCTGTTCTACACAAGCACAGTGAAAAATATATTCCAATGGGCTAAGGCTAAGTTAAGGCTAAAATTAAAACCTATGTGGCTCACAGCTGATGTTAAAAAAGCCATAAAGAACAAGAAAAGGGCATTCTAAAAATATAAAAATGGAGGATCATCATCATTTTTAAAAAAAAAATATATTAATAGCAAAAAGATCAGATCTGAGCATGTAGGCCCCTAAAGAATGTCTCTGGGTTGGTAACGGAGGATAAAGAAAAGGTGGATTTACTAAACACTTTGTTTTTTAGCTCCGTGTACACAAGGGAAAATGGCAAAGCTCAAGTCCAAATTCATAATAGCAATGTCACAGCCTTTGCTAAAGCATTTGACACAGTACCCCACAGATGGGTAATATGCAAGTTAGGGTCAATATGTTTACAATCATCAATCTGTAAATGGATAGAGAACTGGCTTATTTAAAGACCACATCCAGCGAGTAGCGATTAACAATTTATTCTGTGAATGGTCTAAGGTTATTAGTGGTGTACCCCAGGGTTCAGTGTTGGGACCTTTACGGTTTATAAATCTTTATAAATGATAAAGTTTGGGATTAAATGTACCATTTCTGTGTTTGCAGATTACACCAAACTATGTAACGGAATTAAGTCCATTCAGGATGTCTATAATCTACAAGCAGACTTGGATGTACTGTTTGATTGGGCAGCCAAGTGGCAAATGACATTTAATATAGATAAATGTAAAGTTATGCACTTGGGGGCTAACATCATGCATGCTTTATACTGTTTAGGGGGAATACATTTGGGGGAGTCAGGAATGGAAAAGGATCTGGGGGTTCAGGTAGATCAAAGACTTAACAGCATGTAATGCCAAGCTTCAATATCAAAGGCTAGCAAAGTACCGTATTTTTCGGACCATTACACGCTCCGGACTATAAGACGCACCAGGTTTTCCGCACGGGAAAACAAGAAAAAAAAAATTCATTTGATTTCCCCTGAGATCCAGCGTGCGGCACTTGTGCCCGCCCATGAAGGCGGCGCCGATCGGCATTCATTA
>NC_092860.1:65497744-65518290 GCF_032062135.1 Pyxicephalus adspersus
CGGCGGGGATACAGGTAAGTAAAAAAATATGCATTCGGACCATAAGACGCACCCTGATTTTCCCCCCACTTTAGGGGGAAAAAAAGTGCGTCTTATGGTCCGAAAAATACGGTACTTTCTTGTATTAAACGGGGAATAGATGGGGCGTGGCTTGGATGGCGCCGGACATGTTTTAGAGGAGCTTCTGTACTGGCCTGCCTTTCGTTCTTCTATCTGGGTGATTCTGACAGCAAATAGGGAAGCAAAGACCAGCAGATGGGAACGCTCTTTCAATTAATCTCCCTGAAAGTTTGGTACGTCACCTCCAATTACATTATGCTTATAATTGGAAATCTGACTCAAATACCTGAGGATTTCATTAATTCCGACATATTATACCCTGTATACAGATAACTATGTCTCGCTGTTCAGAGAAGTCAAGGGGTTAGTCAGGAAATAGAAAATCCTACCAATCTCCTATTTTGGGAGGATTGCCTTTATTAAAATGTCGATTTTGCCTAAATTTCTTTACTTCTTCTCCACCCTATTGGTAGTTGTCCCTCACAAAGCCTAAAGGACTGCAGGCATTGGTACTAGAATTTATATATGGGTACAAAAAGCATAGGCTTCCTAAAAGTGTACCCTACGTAGTACAGTGGAATTTGGGGTCCCAGATTTTTTTGAAATATTATTATGCTCCTCCTCTTCGGCGTCTAACTTCTGGCAGGATCCTGCGGTCCTTCAATTGCTGGATAGAATTCTATAACTCTATGCTATGGAGCACCCACAGTAGGGTTTCAGAGTCCACTCAATTAGCCTCAATTCAGTTTACCCAGCGTATCTGGTCTTACTGTAAATGTAAACGTTGCCTTACATTGAATGTCTCTCTGCTTAGATCTTTCCTCTACACACCTGAAATACCTGACAGCACCTCAAGCTCATCCAATGACTAGCAATTTGTGTTGGTGATACAATTCTAGTGTGGGTGCCTTGCAACACATCTTCTGGTCTTGCCCACGTATAGTCCCCTATTGGCATATGGTAAATAGGCTCCTTAAAGATTTGCTAGAGGTTCCTATAAACCTCCTAGGACTGCTAGTACGGGAGATGTCCAAGCCTAGTTAAGGATGTTTACCTGATAGAGGAGGTGCCTGCAAGTTTATATGATCAATTGGACAAATTAAACAAAATTTGGGCTCCTTGGGACACATTTATGGTTATGTATCTTGGGTCAAATGCCCCATGATATTTTTGGCCCCTGCCTTATGCGGTACTCAGCCCAGGAGGACTTGAAACGCTCCAATCTGTAAAACCCAGGTCTTTTCCCCTCCCATTTTCATTATGTTAATCTCTCCTTTCATTCTTTTTACCCTCCTGTATTCGGTAAAAGAACAATTGTTAAGTCAAATTTGTTATTAGGTTATATTTATTTCTTTTGTGTAATACCATAACTGTACATTTCCATTGTATTCAGACTATGTTACATATTCCCTTTTTCAATATTATAGACTGCAAAGATGGACACATAATCCTGTCCCTGTACAAAGCATTGGTCAGACAACATCTGTAACATGCAGTCGTTTTGGGAACCAGTTCACAAAAAGGACATTTGGAGAGAGTTGAATGGAGGAGCTCAGCTATGAGGAGAGATTACCTGAACTGAATCCATTCTCCCATTGAGAAGAGCCGTTTAATGGGGGATAAGATCACCCTTTATAAATATAAATATATAAATATATATATATATATATATATATATATATATATATATATATAAATAAAAGGTCCATATAGAGAACTCTCTTCCCAATAATTCACTTTGAGATCATTACAAAGAACAAGAGGGCACTCTGTGTCTGGAGGAAAATTAGTTTAGGATCCGGATAAGTAAGGAATTCTTCACGGTAAGCTCTGTGAAAGTGTGGAATAGGCTCCCTCAGGAAGTAGTTTTAGCAAATACTATAGATTGCTTTAAGAAAAAGTTGGATGCTTTTCTAGAAGCACAGAATATAACTGGGTATTAAGACCTTAAAGCAAGGGTGTCAAACCTGGCCAAATCTGGTCCACAATGTGCTTTTTGTGGCCCCCTATGGAATCCCACATATGAAATGCAGCTGGCCCGCCGCTGCATTGAAATAGCGCTGCTACTACAATTCTCGGCATCACACACGTCTATAGACCAGCAGCCTCTCTGCCTATGCTGGGGCCCACATTGGACTGTTTTATAGACGCAGGGAATAGTAGCGATGCTATTTCAGTTTCAAGTTTAGCCCGCGACTTTGTGTTTGAGTTTGACACCACGGCTTTAAAGTAAAGATAGCAGTGACCGTTGATCCAGGAACATCCGATTGCCTCATCGAATCAGAAAGGAATTTTTTTATCGTTGAAGGAAATTGTATGGGGTGTTTTTTTGCCTTCCTCTGGACCAACTATGTTCATAGGGTTTTATATCTGGGATATGTTTTTTTTCTCTAGCGGTTGAACTTGATGAACCTATTTCTGTTTTTCAATCTGATCTACTATGTAACTATGTATCTAAATAAAAAGGTTGGTCTGCCCATGTGTAATTTGACACCCATGCTCTAGAGAGATTTTGTGTCAAGGGTTGAACATTTTTTGGAAGGAGATTTTGTGGACAACATAAACACAGTGCCCGGTTGCCAAGCCTTTGCTGCCCACCTCTCATCTACAGCTCTAATCCTCCATTCTCTGCTGTCATCCATTCACAGGAATAAAGCTGCTGATGGGAGGTGGGCAACAATGGTAGTTTAAAAGAGGTAGTTTTGTAATCAAAGTTCTTGGGACTATACAAAGCTCAACTAATAGTAATACCGAGCATACAAAACAAATGCATACAATCTTATCTCAATGAAGGCATCTTGCCCAAAAAGTTATTTTGTGTTTCACCGCAAGACTGTCAGGGGAGAGTGGAGAGCATACTGTACACATACCATGGAAAAATGGATAATTAAAATAATCATAACAAAAATACTGATTACATAATCGAATGTCATAAACTGTGTATAAACAGATGCAAAAAGGCAACAATTATTCAAGTGAGAACAAGAATATTATTTGTATTAATAAATCATTTGTGATGCATATTATAAAAAAGTATAGAATATTATATTAGTTTAAAATCAAAGGCTTATAAACTTACTTGGTATACTTGAGACACAAAGATTATTGCGATAGCATAGATTGGTGAGATTTGTAGAGACTACCAATACCCTTAATGGGCTTATTAGGATTTTGAACTAATATACTATACCTTATGATATTATGCATCACAAATGTATTTATAATTTACAAATACCATTCTTGTCTTTATTTAGGTCCTTACTTGAATAATTGTTTCCTTCTTGCATCTGTTTATACACAGTTTACGAAATTAAATTATGTAATAGGCATTTTTGTTAGGATTATTTTTCTAATTATATGTTTTTCATCATGTGTGCTCTCCACTCTCCTCTGAAGAAGCCTTACCGCAAAACAGAGACTATGCCTTCATTGAAATAAGATTGTATGCATTTGTTTTGTAAGCTTGATATCACTATTAGTTGAGCTTTGCATACTCCAAGAATTTTTAATACAAAATCTTTTAAACTACCATTGTTGCCATAAAGAGCCGTTCTTCTGTTTTTTCCTTCTCAATATGTTACTTATACATAAGGCTTGGCAACTTATTATGTTATAATACGTACGCTTTTTGGGCTACTACTCCTTTAACATTACTAAGGTAGCAAAAACAAAAGGGGAAGTGCTCACACAAGCACATTGCAAGGCGAGCAGGACTTACCAGTGAGCATCAGAAATAGGGCAGTTGAGCCAGCGTGGGGTTAAAACAATTTAAAATATATTATGAATCCAAAGTTACATTCCTCATAAAATCAAAAAGGTAAGTAAACTTTTTTATGCTTTTTGCACGTTCAAGTCTTCAAGAAAGAGTGGAGGTAAGTACTACAGAAAATAAAGAACAAGAGTAATTACACAGGACTAAAAACAAAAAAATACACTACATTAATATTCAAAAAAATGTATAATATCAAAAAACTTACATATTGTGTAAGTGCAACAAATCACAACCCCCCCCCCCCCCCCAAGCTGTTGACTCTGCACAGCGCCAAAGCAGAACAGAGAGCTCATAAGCCAGAGGAGAAAAATGCATCAAACAATGCATCTGTCTTACCTCCACTCTTTCCTGATGAAGTGGATGTGAATCTGCAAAACGTGTAGAAAAAGTTTACTTGCTTTTTGTTTTTTGGAGGACCCAAATTTATGTGGAATGTAACTTTATCTATAACATGTTCCAAATTGATATGGGCCTCCAAGGTATCTGTACTTTTGAAATGAAAGGAGGTGATTGTGAGTTCTACTTTATTGCAATTTTAATTCAAAGTGTTTTTTAAATTGTTATTATTAAAGTTCTACATTTTAAAATATTGATTATATAGGATATGGGATGTGGCAAAATATATGCATACACCATAGGGGTACTTTCGAAATTAATTTTTTGAACTGTAGTCAATATATAAAACAATGTTTGTGAATAAACAATATTTAATCTTTGGCAGAAAATTTACTTTCACCCTTCTTTGAGCAAAAGTAACCTTCGCTGCTATTTATCCCCCCCCCCCTCGCACAGGGATTGCTTGCTGGAACATTTGTCTATCTGTATCTTATAGCATTTTGCTATGATTTACAAACAGGAATTGCATGTGTAATGCAATGGCTGAGGGACAAACTTTGATTTTCAAAATTGACAGGCAAAAGTGGTTTGCAATTGAAAGCTCATGTCTGTTGTAAAATTATAGCAGAAATCTATAAAATACAAATGGAGAAATGCCCAGCACCATAAATATCCCCCAATGGAAGTTTGCAGGATATTGAGTCATAAATGTTTAAAGAGGACCTTACACTAAAAGGAAAGGTGCATTTTACCTGACACCCTTTCAATTCCTAAATCAACCTAATATTGTGAAAAACAATATATTCTGTAAATACCTGTAAATGGGAAAAAAATATTATTATATATACCTTAACCTAGGCCTTGTGCATGACATTAACAATGTTCTGGATGGAGCCCTTTGAAACCCAGAGCTGCACACTGCAGGTGTCTTTTCAGAGGATTTCAGCTGCTTTACAGTTAATGGATTTCTTTTGATAGTATTTCGTTTTCTTCAGAAAAGTAATGCAGTCTTGAAAAAAGCACCACCCCTTGAGTTCTGCCTTTAATAAACCTCTCCCCATTTACTGTAAAGCAGACATTCATGCATTATTGTCTATCAGGGGTTGACTTAAAACATTATTGCCAAACACAGAGCTCAGACCCAGCCAGAGGGTGAGAATTGAGTTTAACTGGTTCTAAATTAAGGTACAGGAAAGGCAACATCAAACAGTCTCTAAACAGTTTAGCTAATTCCTGCCAATTACGAGAATGCGAATTTATACACAACTACAAATTCATAGTGCCGGACCAAATTCTTGGTGTACACATTCCAATTTCAAACTTGTCCTCCAGTTTCCAAATTACTTTGGCATTTTTACTATAATACCATAATTTATGGAATGTAAAAAAAAATTACCTTGGATTGGTTCAGCCCATCATACCGCATGCGCTGTCTATTCTTATTTATTTTGCTCATCAACATTTTTCCTGTTCGAAAGTCGAAAGTGCTGAGATCCATCGAGTTGCCAAGATATCGTGCCAATTGAGGTTTACTGCGGAACTTTTTCCCACTGGGGCTGAAAAACAAAATTGAATTAGACTTCATACTGACGGATATAACAATATATTTTACAAAACATCAAGTAATCACAATTGCAAGAATCAGCTTTCTGTTTTAATTCTCAACTCTAGAAGGATGAATTACTAAATTAGTTGACAATCTGCACTGAAAGTGAAGACTTGCTTCAATAATTGAATCATAAAATCAAAGTGGTTATTTAACATGTACTTGATTGTTTTACTTTGAGTACCCAACTATGATTTATTGAGTGAAGATTCTCAACTCATTAGGTAAATCACCATTCATAGCAAAAAGCTGTTTGAAGCTGTAAGCTCCTGTTGCTGCTCCGTTCCAAGACAAAGTAAGTTGTTTGCTTAAACCAGTAACCCATTCTGAAAGCCTTAAAGTGAATCCTAAACCTTTTTTTTTTTACAAAAAATTTATTCTGGGAGTCTACTTGTGCCACACTGTGTTTAATTTTGAACTATATCAAAACTGTGGGTTAAACAGCAGAAACCTGGACGCCAAGCACAAAAAAAACAACAGTGCAGAAAGAGGAGAGAGTAATCAGAAAACACAAGTAAACAGACCACAACACTGAGCACAGAATGTCTAGTCACCTGTATACAACCACCCCAATATCCTTTCAGGACAAAAATCCACATGACATGACAAGAGATACCCACACAGCACAATTTTTCAACTTTAAATACAGGTTGACATTAAAAAATCTGGCAACCTCCTGACCTGAGGAGTGCCAAACTTTCAGAAATTGTGGATTATTGATTTGCCTGTAATTATAATGTATTAGCGCCATCCAGTGGCAACTGACAGAACTACACCCGAATGGAATCCGCAAGGGCTAGTCATGCCAGGAAACTGAGGAATCTGGAATATCGGCCTGATTTGACAGTCAATCTGTATTTTAAAAAACTAGCCAGTTTTAAAGAAAAATGGATCTTACTAGAGGCTGTAATAAGGTGGAGATTATGCTAGACAGCCCTTCGAACAGATATCTTAGCAGTACACAGAAAAGCCACACAAGCCAGGTGGACAGAGATAATTATGGAAATCAGCGGACTTAAAAAATAGGATATTTACATTGATTAGCAAAATCTCATTTACTGCCCATCCCCATACAAAAACAAAAAACTTTGGCTTGAACTTACCATAAACAAGCAGATCTCAAGTAGCAATGAATGGTAGTGATTTGCAACCCAAGTGATGCCTTTGAGCATCAAAATCTAGGAGTCAATAATTAACACAAAATACCTACAATGTAGAGTAATCTTAAAATACAAAGAATTTAGAAGATTATCACATGATTACCACAGAAAGCATTTTCGCTTAAGATCAACAAATTGGCACAGGTATTCAGAGCCTATGATATGTCGCAGGCAGCAAGAGTTCAGACAATTTTGAAGACAAGAACAAAATCACTTCTTTAACTTTACAGGACTGCATAGTGCAGGAAACGGTCACCAAAACCTAAGGTTCACTGGGATATTTCAGAACAGGTCAATTATAACAGCAGTGCTGTTTTGGCACACAGCTCCACCATAAAAACTCAATGTGAGAAGCAACTTGCAATGTTGAGTAAACAGCATCAAGATTAACTTTCTCCAGTACTTGGACACGAGGACTGCCTGCAAGCAGGATACCCAGAAATGCCTTTAGCCCAGAAATATTAAACCCAACACCATGGAAAATACCAGAGATGGGATATAGACCAGAGAATATTGCCCAAAGCTGAATGAACTTGCAACATACAATGAACAGCAACACTTCTATAGTCTGTGGACAATAGAAATGCACCAATGTATCACTGACAGTCAAGTACTCAAACTGAAAAAAGGAGAACCACTAAGAGCAAGAAGGATTCCTAACTACTCAGAAGAAAGCAGGACCAGATTTTTCCTGGTCAAAATGGAGAAATCACATTTAAACTCAATATTGTCAAGGAAGCATTGTAACCCCAATTGTGGAGTAGCAACCAAGCCAAGTGAATGGTGGTGGTCGGCAGGTCCAGCTTACGAACAACAGTCACTGAAGAAGGCAGATTGAGATCCTGAACAAGTGTTGTATCTCCTTTAATCTCCCCAGCGGTAAATGAGAGTGTGACTGGGGGTAGATAAAAGAAGCTGGAAGCGATAACCCCAAGTCACACTCGGGGTAGCTAAACCTATGGAGAACAATACAAAATCACGACTTACTTGATCCGCCGGCATCCTCTGTTGTCCTTCGCGTACTCTTTCTTCCTCCCACTGGCGTTCTCTGAGTCACCAGGGAGTTCCCGATGACATCAGTAGATGCCGACGTTCCGTTCGGGGAGGGAGATTCAAATCTATTTGTATTGCCTTCAATACAAAATAACTGTATTGAATGCAATACAGTGGATTTATATGTGTAAAAGCAGTACATTGTCTTTCATGAACATTTATATTACAGTATAACATATTAGTATATATACTGTAAAACATAATAGTATTATACAGTAAAATACATTTTCATGAAAAACGAACTGCTTTTAGACATATAAAACTGGACAGAAATGAACCTCCCAGAAGGGTAAAGAATGTGCTAGACACTGTTGGAAACACTGATTGGGCAGACGTTACAGGAGTTTATCAAAAACACCGGCACTCAATTTTTTTAGTTTAAACCAGTTGCTCCCAAACAACTGCTTCCAGCGCCCTCCACTCCTTCCCATGCAGACTTGGATTGCAAAGGCAAGACAGCATAATCTAAACCACAACATTTATGTTTGGCTTTGTCTTAAACTTGTAGAATTTCCTGGCAACGCCATCTTGATTTAGACTTCCTCCATGCTAGTTGTTACACCTCAATTAAGGAGAGCAGACATGTTGCAGGGATTTGCTTCCACTGCACTGGTAAGTAATTTTCTCCATCCTGAATGACCCAACCAACCTGAACTGGAAGGTGGAGTGTCCAGGCACAGTGGCAGTAAGTATACAAACATGAAAGAGGGGTGCTTAAAAGTTACATCTTGCAGAGTTACAAAAAGGGGATAACACTACTGCACATGTTGGACCTTAAAATAGACTGTTACACCTAAATAGGGACTTTATATATTTTTTTTAAACTTTTAAAATGCATTGGAAAATCTCCCTTCACACCTGACTATATGAGAACTTTTTGTTATAAGGTGGCAATGTTCAGTCCTTTCACTTCTATGCTGCTGTGTTGTCTACACATCACACTGGTAACCAAAGATGATTAGAAAAGAGCACAAAACATGCAACAGAGTGCAGTTAAAAAAAATCTCTCAGTAAGCAAGGATTACAATGAAACTTACAGCATACATACTCCTCGCTGAATGGGATATGTTCTGAAACACATAAGCAGACATACTTGCTACCTGAATACACACTTGAACCCTCCATTAACACCCCATTTAGAGTTAGGTGGTACAACATTACCCCACACTATTCTTTAGCTAAATTCTCAGGATATTTAATTTTTATATACTACTGATCATGTCTATTTTCTGTAAGGGAAAGAAAAAAAAAAGTGCTTAATTGGCAGTTTCTGAATTTTTATCATCAGCAGGCTAATGCTACCCATGGGTGTTCAACAGCATTTTAGCAGCCCACTTGGTTCATATTGGGGCCCAGCTGTCTGTGCTAGCCTATGCTGATGCAAGGAACCAACTGATCCATGCTGTGGATGAGAGGACACTGTGGGTTGCAGGTAGCACTGACGATAGCCAGTGGATGCAAGCCTTTCTACAAAAGGGTGTCACAACAGCTCTGAAAGGGTTAAAGAACCACTCTGAACTTGAAGACCCTGACTGCACTCAATTTATTGCAGCTGGATTGCAATATTCTGACTTCAAAACTGTTCTGACTGCAAAAACTGACATTGTTTCCTACAAGTTGAGGGAAGAATCTGAGCTTCCAGACCGCAAGTCCTCCCCTGAGGAAGATCAAATCAGATCTGCAGTCCTGGGGTTTTGTGTTGTCAAAACAGCGTAAGGAGAATGCTGTTGCTAAGGGTAATGTGTACAAACCAGCCCGCTATCTACGATGTCCAGTTCAGCTGACTGAGAAGATCATTTCCAAGGAATACAGCAACAAGGCTGATGTGAATAGCCAGTAGTCCTGCAGTGCTGTCTTCCGAAGTCAGCGAAGTGAAGATAGTGAACGGGAAATTGAGCTAAGATTAAGACACAGACTGGCATTAAAGGGACTGTAAACCAACAAAAAAAAATTTTAAACTGGTTACCCAGCATAAGGTAAACAATTCAGCAATTAAGATTTTGTATAGAAAATGGCAGTAACTTTCAAAGTATGTCTGCAGGTTCTAGGGCAGCGGTCGCCAACAGGTGGTCCATGGCTATGGCTGGTGCTCCCCCCACCCCACCCCTGGTTCTGGTGGATGGGGGAGGGAGCACCGGTCAGAGCCACAGACCATGTCCTCCATATGGATCACAGGCTCGGAGCGGTGGGTGGGTTGTGTCCCTGGAAAGAGGAGAATGGGTGGGTTATGCTATTATGACATCACTCTGTGGGAAGTTTCTTCCCCTTTGAGTGACACACGGCTCCCCACACATGCACAGTCTGGAATCTGTGCAATTAGTGGTTTGTAGGTCCGAAAAGGTTGGCGACCACTGTTCTAGAGCTAAAAGTTCAGAGGCTGCATGTGAGGCACACATGGTAATTTGGTTGATAAAATGTTCCTTTTTTTGATAATCTAATGAAACCTGTGCAAAATGACAATTGTAGCAGGGAAAACGTTGTGCAAGTTGATTGTAGCTTTGATATGTTCCTAATGACGGTTTTACTGGTGAAAATAATGTAGAAAATTATCTGAAATACATGATCTTTCTAAAAATATTTCTAAAAGCTCTGTAAATTTTAACCCTTGGATCTGCCTCTAAAAATGTTAAGTTTTGGCATTCAATTACAAATAAACTTCCCAACAAAATTATCAATTATAGAAAAATCAACGTTGCATCATTGCAACATGTAAATGTTCAGATCATTTGTTAACACTTGAGATGTAATACTGACACCCAATACAAGACCAAAACTCCAAGATCCTGACCACACACAAACACCCAAGAAGTCCCCACAACTCTCCTCCATTATCTCGTGAATCCACTACAATCAAATGGTAGTAAAACAATAAAATCAGACATTTACCAGCAGCTTACCACAAAGAAGTTAAAACTTGTCCACAACTCCAAGAATCATATGACATCCCTTCCTGAGAGTTCTTCCGATATATACACTTACGGCGCTATGCAAACTCTACTAAAGAAAAAAAAATAAAATAAATAAAATGATAATCAGGGATTAAATGCTCACACCCTTCAAATATAGAGACCAGAAAGATCCTTATTCCCAGCTTTAATATCCCTGACATACTAATAACTAAATTTATCACCCCCAGAATATATCAAGAGGAAGAGTTAGAATTTAAAATTAAGAAAACTAGAAATATAGACCTCTGAAGTCAGATAGACCAATGGTTGCCAACCTTTTTGGTCCCGCAGACCACTAAAATCACCGGCTCTGGACCGCGCATGCGCGGTGACCTGAGTGTCAATTAAAGGAGGAGAAACCTCCCCCAGAGTGATGTCATTATGACATAAACCCACCCACTCTCCCATCACAGATCTGAGCTTGCAATGGGAGAGTGGGCAGGTTGTGTCACTGGACACAACCTGTCCACTTCCCTGAGCCTGGGAACGTGGTCTGCGGCTCTGGCTGGGGGGTCCCTCCAGCATGGTCCTTCTCCTGACCCCGCTCAAGGGTGCACTGGCCAGAGCAGCGGACCACCAAAATTTTCTCAGCGACCGCTGAAATAGACCATGTATTTAGCAGAAGAAAATTCCTATTAGGCACTGTCCATAAGGTACTTTACTACTATGGCAATATACCTTAAAAAATGCTTTAAATAATATTTTGTATATATCCTCCCATTGCTTTATTGGATTTTTTTATATACTGGTGCGGGTCCAGATAGCTATATTCCAAAGTTCAGCAAATATTATTAATTTAATTACAGTTGACCATCAAAACTCCAACCATCGATAATTTGTTTCCTTCAGTTTTCAGGGATGAATTTCAGATCACATTTTCAATACAGGGACTGCAGTACAGTGCTTGGCCACTGATGTTTTGATAGCGCTGTTCTGCAGAATCAGCTGTTAGGTCTTGCATGCTACACTAAATACACGCAGAGATGTGCTTGCCTGCCTGCTCCCTAGAACTGTGCCAGATGTCAGCGGGTGCTGCCAGAGGAAGGCTGGCCTGTGCCCGGAATTTTCGAAAATAAGCGCACTCCTCGGATCCTGAGGTTGCCAGATTTTTTATTTCAACTGTATGTCAAGTTTAAAAAATAAAAATCTAAACCTAACAGACTGCATTAATCTAAACAGACTTGTACACTGCAGCTCCAGAACACCCCCCCCCCCCCCCATTCCTTTCACAGATGCCCTACCAAGTCTTATCTTTTTGATCCACCCCAATAAACATCCCACAAATAAATTCCTGCAACTTCCACAATCTATGATTGGTACATTAATTGCTACTTTACCTAACACCAAGATACATTTGATTCTTATTGACACACGGAAAAAAAATGAAGTTTTATAAAAATTATGTTTTGCTTTCAATCTATTTATGCCCCAAACAAGATTTCCTGTATTTTTCACAGGTCTGTTAAATGTCTAAACTGCTGGAAGCCAGAGAACCATTGAACCCTTTGTTCTCACTCAGATGAAAAAGAACAAGGACAAGGACAAAAAAACAACATGTACTTACAGGACAAAAACCGACACCTCCAAAAACCTCATAGCTGAAGTGATGTCAAAAGCCACCAGAAGTAAGTCATATAAATGTACCTTGTGCAAGAGCTTACATGGTAATAGGGCCAAAACTATAGGACAGAGCTTGACAGGCGCAAATGTGAAGGCCAGTAAGACACCAAAGGTTGTCGATACATGATCACAAAAGCAGAGATCCTAATAGTGATAATACTCCATCCTAAAACATAGTTAATTTAACACACATTTCCTTCAAACTTTATTAGCTATGCTGTTACTGACAGACTGAAAAGCAGAACAGAATACTAAACAATGAGGGACAGGCACAGGGTGACTTACTAGATAAAATATGCCACCACCAGGCCGACTGGCCAAAGCGGCACTAGACAGTTCCACTACTGCACCACACTTCACTGGAACACTTTGTAACGCTTCAGCATAGTCTGCTGGTTAATTTATGTAGAAAACGCATCCAGTACACGATCAGTCATCTCCAAAGGGGACCATGCACACTCAGGAATAATCAAGACGATCTCTGCATCTTAGGATATCCATTTCCTCTGAGTGACTTCTGACATATTTTAACCCATTTAAATAGTCTAGACCATTTTGTGTCACGTTTCTACTACCCCTGAGGAATCCTTTAAAGGCGAAACGTGTCAGGAACAGAAACACTTTTTCTACATCAATCCAAGAATATGCTAAAGTGTTACAGTGATGCAGTAGTAACTATCTGAGGCCAGCATCTTATATAATTGTCAAACTAAGAGCAGAGGCGGACTTCAAAACCTACTCTGTATAGTGATTGGTTTGAGCAACATGTGTAGCGTTCTATCCAAAATTAGTTTATGGAATTTCAAATTGGATCACCTCAAGGTAGGAGACCATTAGGTTAAAAAGTGGAAAAAAATTGCACTCACAGGAAAGAAATGTGTCTCAGCCGCCTTAAACTGGAAGAACGAGACAAAACCCTTACTACCCTGCTACCTAGAATTAAACCCTTGAGACAGAAACAATAAAGGTTTGCAGCAGTTCAAAATTAGAGTTTTAGAGTTTGTAGCAGCATCAAAAGTAGAGTTGTGAGTGCAATCTTATAAATATCTGCTCCTTAAACAAAAGCCTAAAGTGGACCTATACAGAGAGATTACACTTATTACTAATAATAACAATACATGTTAATCCTTATACCAGTCTTCATGTTGTAATACTGTAAATACTGTATTTGAGACCTTTGTGCAGAATCACATTCTTTGGGGTGGTATACATAGTATATGTTATACACATATTCTTTGTATACATATTGGTCTTCTAGCCAGACTCATCCTCAATTAATACTCAGCCCTTTTAGAGATTTTCACCAAAACCTTTCTGTACCAAAGTTATAAGTTCTCCTTAAACTTCACAACATAACTATGGTAAATTGTATTACATTTAGCTTAAAAGATATTTGTCAGTTGCTGAGTTCAATTGTTCAGTATCAAAAGCAGGAAATCGGAACACCAACCAGGTAAGCTGTCAGAAATGACCGTATACATTGGATCAGAGTTTAAAGTCCGATTTAAAGGCAATTAAAGTAAAATATTGCTTACCGGTTCCTGCACCTGTGAACAGATTTCTAAAAAGTAATAGCCACTACCACAATCTTCAGAACCCAACTCTAGGTGTGTTGTATTTTTACATCTGTGTGCCTGCCCAGAGATAATGGGATACTAGTGACCTAGTAACCAGTGGTTTAAAGCACAGAACACTGAGGAAAGATGGGGCATCTAAAACACATGAAAGTGTTTGATGCTACTTTTTCAACAGCTGGTATAGCTTTGCAAAACCAAAGACTCCCTTTACTGGAGGCAGGACTAGCAGGTACTTTTTTGTATAACCCATTCCACCTTTTATTTGACTAACTTCAACTACACCAATTCCAAGGTTTATACTGGTAAGTCACTGGAGCGGATATAAGCAACAGGATTTGTAGACAGAAACATGTCACATGCTTGGAGCAAAGCAATAAAGTGTTTATTACAATAAGAAAGATAAACCCCTCTAATTTTTTTTTTTTTTTTTTTTGGGCAGAAGGTTCAACAAAAAATTCTGGAGACCAATGACTAATGATTCTAGAACCTGCAATACTCAAAGAGCACATACTCATCTGTTGAACTGAATGACTGCTTACCAAAGATGCCCAGTACATAATAAACCAGTCTCAAGAGGGGTAAGCAGGGGGTTCCTAATATTGCACTGATCTAGTGAAGTAATCAGCCACTGGTTGGGTAATCCCCCCATGCTGGTTTTATTTGTTTTACAGAAAGAGTAAAAGCACAGCTTGTGCAAAATAAAACACCATATGAAATGAAAAATCGCTCGTTCATCAGTCTAAATGTTGGATTTGTTGTATCACTTACAAATACTCAGCAGTGTATTGCTGTCCATGTGACTAGAGAAGTAGCAGAAGTTGGTAACGTTTGCGTAGCATGAATGTAGCAAACTTCTTATACAACCTACCCGCGGGAAGTTCCTGCAATGTGATCAGATCTGCTCGTGTTCATGTAATCCCCACAACAGTCCCCACCGCTCTGCATTATCTACCAGCGCCGATCTACAATGAGACCTCTCCACGCCTCCCCCCACCGTCTCCACCTCGTCTCCTCATTCACACACCATTCTCAGCTGCCCCCCCTCCCCCATGCGCCGGCAATTCCTCTACGGGGTTTACTGCATTCAAGGCTATTTATTAAGAATAAACACCTATAGTAATAGACATCGCTTTTCCCAGCGGAGAGCCCTGATCTACGGGTAACCTCTTCTTTCTTCCAACCCTGCGGCAGCGCCGAGCATTCCCAGCGTTTCCTCTCCATTCCGCTCCCGCCGGTCACTTTCTGTACGTCCAACGACCGTATCCCTCCGCCGACATTACAGCTCGCGGATTGGCTGTCGACTCCTCGTGTTAGAACACACTCATTGGAAAACATGGCGGAAGGAGAAAGTTATGAAGAGTACTATTGTTGTAAGCACCGAAATTGTATCCGTAGCAGTTGCAACGTGAATATCGCGATATTCGCGGCCATGTTGACCTCTCGGAGGTTCCTTTGTTCTAAATGTTGCTTGTATATTAAACTCTAGTGGCTTGAGGGATGTTTTATCTAACTAATGGAATTACCTCATTTTAAAGCGGACCTAAACTCAAATTTTTACATTACATGAAAGGGTAGACAACCCTTTTCTTTTTTTTTGTCTTGATCGACTAAATGGAAGCGATGAGCCTCCCGGGATACCTTCGTCATGTCATGTACAGAAGGGGCATTTTCCTAGACTAGAGGGAAAAAGAGATGCTGATCCCATGCCGGGCAATGAAATCGGCACTCTTACTTTTTTTGCTTTACAGCAGGCTACTTGTGCGCTGTGCAAGATCCAGGTGAATAAGGCCGAAGATGGTGTTGCCTGGCCGTACCCATAACGAAGGAGAAGTCCAGAATAGCGAGGGACCCAATCAAGGACTTCTCCAGCGTGATTGAGGGATCTGCCGAATTATGGGTGTTTTTTTTTTTTTTTTTAATTTTCTGTTTAGCTCCATTTTAAACGCAAGTTTGATTCTAGCTGGTGAAAACCACAGTCCTTTTTCATTGCAGAATTAACTTAAAGTATAACTGTGGCCAGCCTATAGCCTTTCAAACATTTTACCATTTTTCTGTGTACAATATGATGTACATTCACCTCTAAACAAGTTGTTCCAGCCCCCTTTTACAAAGGAGTGATTCAACTTTACAGCTTGCTGCAGTAGCACTTATCAGTATCTCAGCTCCCCTTTACAATCTGCATTTATTATAATTATTACACAGTATTTATATTAGCACTAACATACACAGCACTTTCCAAAGTGAGTTGTCATGTCCCTAACTCCCCCACAATCTAGATCTATGCAAGATCTTGGTTAAACAATAATGCAACTGTGGATAGAAATAAATTATATTTTATTTATTGTGACATTGCATAATCTTATTGAAACCACACCATAGTGAATTCAGACTGGAAAAGGTTGCAAAGCTGAAGGCGGTGGTTGACAGGCAGTGTGAATATATATTTTTTTATATAAACACACATTGTAGGGGATAAACAGAGTAAATAAAAACAATGAAAAAAAAAACTGAAGGAACGCAGAATCTGTGATGTGTTTAGTGACCACTATGATTTATTATCATACTAGTCACACAATCAGCAGCAAGTTAACAAGGCCCTTAAATATCAGCACACAGCCCACTAGTAAACAATCAGTAAAATTAATGACTGGTCAGGAATAGGAGTGTCTGTGCTGGGATTCAGCCTAAATCCTTTTACTTCTCTTGTGAATTTTGAGCATGCATTTCTCTTATGTCCATGTTTGAAATCATAAGGGCTTGTTTTGTACAGACCCTGTCACACAAGAAAAAACGCAAATAAACTTACTCCTGTTAAAAACAAAACAAACAAAAACATTTTACTTTTACCATTTAACCCCTCTAGCGGTAATCCCAAGTGTGATTTGGGGCAGATTTTACCTGCAAAGAGTGGTAATCCCCAGTCACACTTGGGGTCACTTAAAACTTTTAAAAACCCCACTTACCTTGCTCTGTCAACGTCCCCTCAGGGGACACGTCCTCCTCTGATCTCCAGTCGCGAACTGCAAAGACGATCTCCGGGCATTCCCGGTGCGGGCAGGAGGAGCGGCGGGAAATTCAAATAATTTTGTATTGGATTCAAAACAAAATAGCTGTATTGAGTTCAATACAAAGGAATCTTCATATAATTATATTATATATATATTATACATGCTTCTGTACAGTTATGTTTCACTATTTTTTAACAGATTTTTGTGTTTTTTTTATTTAAAGTTGATTATTAAATTTGTTAAATATTGGACATATTTCAGTGAGTTATGCCTAAAAATTATAGCCTACAATGTAAAATAAATTTCCATGCAACAAAAAAATGTAACGCTTTTTGCATGGAAATACAAACAGAATTAGAACGCTGGGGGGTTGAGGAGCCCATACCTGTGTTCCCAACCACATTATTACACAGTATGCACATGCTGTAGTCTATAGGCTCTAGCATTTTCATGTGACATGGAAGGGAAGTGGGCTGACTGCCCCCTCTAATTTTTGAGGTAATTGAAGCCAGGTGGTGGCTGCTGCAAAGGAGGAAAGAGCAACTGGGAAATATTGCAAAGGTGAGTATCAGTGGAGGCTGTGGTCTCTTTTACAGATACTGTAGCGTTGCCCCACATAGTGTAGTTGTAGAGCCTTATAGGACTTCCAATCCTTTTTATAAAGCTTTATTGAGACATCATCCTAGGCAAACAGTTTATAGGGTTATGATGACATATCACAGCCTAATGTACACTGTAAAAATGGAACTTGCAAGTCTGCAAAAAAATATAAATTGCTCATGGCACACGTTGAACAGAGCTATTATGAATTAATAAACACATATCAAGAATCATTCCAAGGATACAAAAGTAGTACTGTGTAACATCTATACATCTAGATATGAAGCACTAATATGTCACATATATACAGAAAACAAAAACGGAGGATTATATTTAATATGCATAAGAAAAGTACCATGCTTTTAAATGAGCAAGGGACTCATACACAATAAGAAAAGAGGTACCTACACTAGTTGATATAAACCTTCAAACACCCAAACCATGGGGTTGAAAAAAGCAGGAAGTTTCAGTGGTACTGACCATAAAATTTTAAAATTGCTATACAAACCTATTACAAAATTTATAAAAACATTTACTCTTTCAATGTACATCAAAATTAGAATAAGTTGCAAAAAGTGTAAACACGGAATGTTTGAGACATATCCATACTTAGACACAGTTCTTAGTACAATGCAGGGGTATCAAACTCAAATACATAGTGGGTCAAAATGAAAAATTTGGACAAAGTCGCGGTTAAAACCTATATTTAGTGAAAAAATATCTACAATTGAGGAAGGTCGCTAATGAATTGAGGAGGGGCGCTTCTGGGTCCTGATTGACGCGCCAGCAGTGCTTTCTGGGATTTGTAGTGTTAGCCGTGCATGCACTGTCTACTGGCGGGCCAGCTCTAGTATTGCTTTTTTCTCGCGGGCCAAATATATTTACAGTCTGGCCCGCGGCCTGAGTTTGACATGGTATATTAATTGGATGTTAAAATAGACCAAAAAACATCAGAATGTAGCAGTCAGGTATTTGAATTGAACCAGAAGTGTTTCGCAGAATAAACCCGCTTCTTCAGGGGGAAAAAATATCTGATTTTTTGTTGCTAAAAAAAAGATTTTTTATTCACGTGTACTGGTAGAATAACGATTTATACCACATGAAAATAGTTAATGTTTCTCATCTATAAGTCATATACCTACCCTCTGTTGAAGCACATAAAAGTATTGACATCCCAAAACATGAGTAGAGACTTTTAAATGTAGTAGTTGTTACAGAGTGTCCCCATTAGGTGTTCTCCCAAAATATGGAAATATGGATGAACATCTAGGCAGTAATAAGTGAAATCATTATAGTGCTTTGGCATGGGAACATATACATATGTGAACTGTTTTAATATAGCAACAGAAAATCAGTCTAAGATATTTTTCCCCCTGAAGAAGCATGTTTATTCCGCAAAACACGTCAGGTTGAATTCAAATATCTGACTTCTACATCCAATCATTATACTAAGAAGCTGTATCTAAGTATGAATATGTTTCAAATATTATGATTTTGTACTTTTTGCAGCTTATTCTAATTTTGATGTACATTGAAACAGTAATTGTTTTTATAAATGTTGTATTAATAAAGTCGGTGTCACACTTACTTGTTCCTCACTAAAGAACAGGCATCTCTCCCCTGCGCATGCGGGCAGTTCTGATGCTGGACGTGCCTCTGTTTCCAAGCTTTATCAACTCCGTCCATGCCCCTGGCCAATCAAAAAACAGCCTCTTAACCAGCCCTGGCTATTTAGCTAGCTTTCAGACTCCATTTTATGTTTGTGCAACAAGTTGTATCTCCTTTCTGTCTCCATTGTGCTGAGTCCTTTATTCTGTGAACTAGTTCCTGTACACCTGCTGCTTAATCCTGTGTTTCCTGTGTCCAGCTCCTGTGTTGACCCCTCGTTGTAAAGTCTGTTGGTTCCTATTGGTTCTTGTCTGCCTGTGGATATCCCTGCTGTTTCCTGTGTCTCCAGTGTTCCCTGTGCTCGCAGTGGCCCCTGTGTCATTGCTGTCTGTCTCCTGGATCCCTGGCTATTGACCCCTGGCGTGTGACCTGACCTCTCTTGCTTGCTGCCTGTCTCGACCACGGCTTTCCTTGACTATCCTATTGCCTGGTGATTTAGTACCGTGCATGCCCACCTTGGTGTGCCCAAGGACCGCAACCTGACCATAACCAGCAGCGCAACATCCTCACCATAAGAGGCTCTGGAGAAAACCTGGTTACGGCTTGGACTCTGCGTGGTCCTGTATCTCGGTGTGTGACAGTTTGCACGAACCATGACTACCCCTTCCTAGACCTCAGCAGGCCCCAACTGATTATCGTATTTTTTGCCGTATAAGACGCACTTCTTCTTCCCCAAAACTGGGGGGAAAAAGTTGGTGCGTCTTATACGACAAATACCGTGTTTCCCCGATTTTTGATAAAATAATTAAAATAAGACACTTACCCGATAGCCAATCCTGTGTGTGTCTCCTCGATGCTGGCTGCATCGTGTGTCTCCTCCTGGCTGCAGTGCAGAGCCAAACTGAAACTAAGAAGCCGGCACACACGCCCCCGCGATTCTGAACCAGGAAGCACGCTGCTTATCCCTGCCCTAACGGAGTTACCCGGCCATACAGTGGAAAAAAAGGTAAGTGAACAGAAGGGGAATATGAACAGCACAGAGTGATCAGAAGGGGAATTTGAACGGCACAGAGTGATCAGAAGGGGAATTTGAACGGCACAGAGTGATCAGAAGGGGAATTTGAACGGCACAGAGTGATCAGAAGGGGAACTTGAATGGCACAGAGTGAACAGAAGGGGAATATGAACGGCACAGAGT
>NC_092860.1:65518438-65556961 GCF_032062135.1 Pyxicephalus adspersus
GCACATGAGTGATCAGAAGGGGAATACGGTATGAATGGCACATGAGTGATCAGAAGGGGAATACGGTATGAATGGCACATGAGTGATCAGAAGGGAAATAATCTTTCAGAATCTTTTTTTTCTAGATTTTCTCTTTTCCTCCTTTAAAATTGGGTGCGTCTTATATTCCGGAGCGTCTTATATGGCGAAAAATACGGTACTCTCCCAGAGGCTTGACACCCAAGAAGCTACCCAAATCCAGGTGCTTCGCCAGCTTCATGCACTTTCTGCTCGCCTGGATCAACTGCTTGTTTCTTTCAGTGCACCACCAGCCCAGTCTCCTGCCTTCACAGTGGCCTCTGCATTAAACATACTACATCCACAGCGATTCTCTGGGGACCCCAAGACCTGCCGTGGCTTCATCAATCAGTGCAGCATCCATTTTGAGCTTCAGCCACATAATTTCCCCACTGACCGGGCCAGTCCTTACTGTCTGGAGAAGCTCTGGCATGGGCATCCCCACTCTGGGAGAGGAAGTAATTTGTTACTGGCAATATTGAAGCCTTCCTGAGCCTCTTCAGAACTGTGATGAGCCCGCCTGCACCTCTTCCACAGCCAGCGCGCTTCTGTGTCTCTGCCAAGGTTCGCATACTGTGGGTCAGTTTGCAATTCAATTCCAAACCTTGGCAGCTGAACTCGCTTGGAACAATGAGGCGCTCCACGCAACCTTCTGGCAAGGCCGTTCTGACTACGTGAAGGATGAGTTGGCCGGTCGGGAGATTCTCTCGTATCTGGATGATCTGATCTCCTTGGCCATCCAGATAGACATCTGCTTTCAAAAGCATTTCCAGGAGAAATCTCGCCCACGCAAAACCTTTGTCCCGCGACTGGCACCATCCTTTCAGCAGCTTCTGCAAACTCCAGCCTCCCCTGTTCCTCCTGTCTCTGACGAACCAATGCAGCCAGGTCGATCTAGGCTATCCCAAGAGGAGAGGACTCGGCACCTCTCTTCTGGTCTCTGCCTGTACTGCGGACAGAAGGGACATGTTATCAAATCTTGTCCACAGAGGCCGGGAAACTTCAGCGCCTAGCATGCCCTGAGGGGTCACTCTTCTCTCCCCTCCAATCATCGACCCTCCATTGCCATCCAGCTTCACTACAACAACTCCACACTTGCCCTTAAGGCCTTCATTAATTCGGGAGCAGCTGGAAATTTTCAGTTCTGCCACCCTCCTCAAGGAATATGGTTGGCCTATTGAACCATTATCACAGTCTCTGCAAATCTCTGCGGTGGATGGGACCCTCCTTTCATGTGAACGTATCCGCTTCCAGACTAGACCCATTGAAATGTCTGTTGGTGTGCTACATCACGAAACCATAACTTTTCTTGTGCTTCCCCATGCTACCTAAGCAGTCATTCTTGGCCTCCTATGGCTTTAACTACACTCCCCAGTGCTGAACTGGTCTACACCAGGGATATTGGCTTGGAGTCCATTGTGTCATTCCAAATGCCTGACCAAGCTCACACCTATCAGGCCTCTTGCTCTCTCTCTACTCCTGAAGTTGCAGCATCTATTCCCAGTCAATATATGGATTTCAAGGATGTCTTTTCCAAGCGCAAGGCTGAGCAACTACCTCCTCATCTGTCCTATGACTGTGCAATAGACATGGTGCATACAATCTAATCCGGATCAAAGAGAAGAATGAATGGAAAACCACATTTAACACCAGGGATAGGCATTATGAATACCATGTGATGCCCTTTGGTCTCTGCAATGCCCCAGCAGTTTTACAGTATTTTGGTAATGAGGTGTTTCAAGACCTTTTATACATCTGTAATGCAGTCTATTTAGATGACATCTTGTTTTTTTCTCCTGATTTGCCTACTCACAAACAACATGGGTTTCACTTTGCTGTGTCTTACAACGGCTCAGAGACAATGGACTATATGCGAAGGCAGAGAAGTGCCTGTTTGAACTTTCCCAGGTACCCTTTCTGGGTTACATTGTTTGTAAAAAAGGCCTCTATATGGATCCGGAAAAAGTTGCAGCTATTTCCAACTGGCTTCCGCCTTCCGGTCTTAAGGCTACTCAGCGCTTCCTGGGATTTACAAACTATTACTGACAATTTATCAGGAATTACTACACTCTGGTAGCTCCCATCATGGCTCTGACCCGGAAGGATGCGGTCCCAAAGAACTGGCCCCCTGAGGCTAATGAGACTTTTCATTCTTTAAGGGAAGCTTTTCTTTCTGGCCCAGCTCTGGTTAGGCCAGATATCACCAAGCCCTTCTCCATTGAAGTTGATGCCTCATCCGTCGGAGTGGGAGCTATTCTCTTCCAGACCCCTGCTAGAGCCAGACGCCCCTGTGCCTTCTCAAGGAAATTTTCCCCGGTGGAAAATAATTTCTTTATTGGGGGCAGGGAGCTCCTAGCCATCAAGCTATCTCTGGAGGAATGGCCATACCTCTTGGAGGGTTCTCCCCACAAGATCACTATTTTTACTAACCACAAGAACCTCTAGTACTTGCAATCAGCTTGCCGCCTCAAACCCTGGCAGGCTCGTTGGTCTTTATTCTTCTCTCGGTTTGATTTTATCATTACGTTCAAACCTGGTTCTGCTAACTCCAGAGCTGATGCTCTTTCTCGCTCCTTCAACTCACAGGACTCCGAAAGTGCTGTGGAGCCAGAATTTATCATCCCTCCAGCTCCCATTATAGGCTTGACCTCTATCCAGGAGTCCGCTGTTCCTCCAGGCAAATCCTTGGTGCCACCTCTACTTCGCACAAGGATGTTACGATGGGCACATGATTCCAAACTTTCTGGTCATCCGGACGTGCATATGACATTCACATTTCTCTCTCGACAGTACTGGTGGCCTAATCTTCATAAGGATATGACAGACTATGCTGTGCTGTCTGTGCTGAAACAAAGTTTGCCACCTGTGCCTCTGCAGGACAACTTCGTCCACTACCTATCCCTACAGAACCCTGGTGTCATCTATCCATGGACTTTATTATGGATCTCCCCCCTTCAGATGGCTGTACGGTTATCTGGGTAGTCGTAGTCTAAAATGGCCCACTTTGTATCTTTCCCAGCTTTGCCATCGGCTGCAGCTTTGGTGCCAATTATTATTCAGGAAATTTTTCAACTTCATGGTATGCCCAATAATATTGTGTCAGATCACGGTGCAGTTTACTTCCCCCTTCTTGAAAGGCTTCTGCAAATCCCTTTATATTACTGCAGAATTCTCCTCAGCCTATCATCCGCAGAATAATGGGCAGACGGAGAGAGTCAATCAGTCCTTGGAGCAATATCTTCGAGCCCTGATATTCACTCACCATGAATACTGGGTGACTCTGATACCTTGGGCAGAGTTTAGACAGGGATGTTCCCAACAGCTGATCAAAGGCATTACCCTAGAGGGCTGCAGGAGTTCACAATACCTTGCCAACTGAGCGTGGTAAAGTGGGTGACTCTTCGCTGGTGGCAGTTTGTATTTGAGCACAAGTATGTTCTTTGGGTAGGAAAGCCCAGTATCTTGTTGGCAATATTCGCCCACCGTGGCAAGTCCCCGCTTCCTCCACAGGCGAAAAGCCTTGTAATCATTGCCCTGGGAAAGCAGTGGGTTCCCACAGATGGGTAGGTAAGTAGAGAACCTGCAGGGCAGGCCCATTCTCTTCCTGATGTTTCTCCAGGTCAGGATCCTGTCCCTAAGGAGGATTGTCATGGATTTGCCACAAGTAGTATGGGGAAGTGGACCCTGTGCAATCTGCATGTTTTGCCGAGGTATGAGCTGAGGCGCAGAGTCCAAGGAACCACCCGATGTTCACCAGAGCACCCCGCAAGGGGTGATGGACTTTGCTGTGGACGGGGCCCAGGTTGCTGCTCTCAGACACACCCGTGCAGACGGCTGCTGACTGCAGATGGAACCGAAGCGTAGTACCCAATCGATAGGCAATCTTGAAAACCAGAGCAGGACCAGGTCAGGGCAGGCGGTGAACAATCGAAGTCAAACAAGTCAAGGTCAGAACCAGGAAATCAGCACTTAAAAACAGACACAGCATATATAGTGAGGCAAACAGGCAGGTTGGGCAGGGACTGAATGGGCAGGTGCAGATAAATCAGATGGAAACTCCAGCGACGCCTCTACCTCCCGGGCCCGGACAGAGCAGCCTGATACAAGGTAAGGAGACAAACTGCTGCTGATCTGACATATATCTGGTGAACAACAAGTACCTGATCAGCTGTGCTGCTGATCTGTGATAGTACCCTCTCTCTTAGGGCCCCTCCTCGGAAGGGATCTCCCTGGCTTCTTGGGAAACCGCCTATGAAAGTCCTTTACCAGCAGAGGGGCATGAAGATCTGTGTGAGATACCCAAGATCGTTCTTCTGGACCATAGCCTTTCCAATGGACCAGATATTGCAGTTTGCCACAGAGCAGTCTCGAATCAATAATTGATTTTACTTCAAACCACCTGGACAGGGGCAGGAGAAGGGGATTTGTGGAAATAAGGGTTGAGAATGAAAGACTTCAAGAGAGACACGTGAAAAGAGTTGGGAATCTGAAGACTGGAGGGCAGCAACTTAAAGGTCACCCGATTATTCTGCAATAAAACAGAGAAGGGTCCAATAAAATGGGGAGCAAGTTTGAGCAAGAAGTGCAAACTTCATTTTATCTGCCCATTTCTTGTGGCGAAGAGAGGATTTATGCAACCCTCTTAGAGCATCTTCCCAGATTTCATGGAAGCTGGCTCTGGCTATTGCGGCGCCAGAACTTCTGTTCAGAAGGAATAGGAGGAGGTACAGCCAAAGGTCAGAAAGAAAGGGCTGAAACCAGTAGATTTGCTGACATGGCTGTTATGGGCAAACTCAGCCCAAGGAAGTAATTCACTCCAATTGTCCTGCCTTGCTGATACATAGTGACAAAAAAATTGTCCAGCTTAATCGCTAACAGATGACACAGGGCCCTCCAAAAACGAGATGTGAACTGAACTCCTCGATATGAGACTATGCTGGAGGTAAGATCATGGAGGCAGAACACTTCCAGGAGGAAGACTTTAGCCACGGCTGGAACTGAAGGAATAAAATGAGCCATCCACTACAACCAAAATAACTGTGCAACCATTTCATGGAGGTAGGTCTGTGATAAAGTTCATGGAAATATGGGTCCAAGGACACTTTGGTACAGGCAGAGGAAAAAGTGGACCAAATGGTCCTTCTTAGGACCTTGTTTTGAGCACTTTTTGAGCCGGCAGCAATGATGTCTCTGGCATCTTGACGTAATGTTGTCCACCAATACAGGCATAAGATGAAGTCAAAAGTTTTCCGCAGCCCTTGGTGACCGGCAACTATAGAATTATGACCCCAAGCAAGGATACGGGGACGGAGAGCAGTTTTAACAAATTTTTACATACGGGGGGGGGGGGGGACAGAATTCAGGAAGGATCATTATTATGTGAAGGTTCTCAGAATCAAGGGAGCCAGACACAGCATCCACCTTAGTGTTCTTAGTGTTCACGGCAGTCCCAGGGTGAAATCAAATCTTGAGAAAAATAGCTAGCCTGCTGCGGAATAAGTCTTTGGGCAGTTTGGAGGTACAAGAGATTCATGTGATCTGTGTAAATCGTGATGGGGGAAGAGAGCTTCCTCACGAAGATGACGCCATTTCTCCATTTCATCGTCATTTCACAGCCAGTAGCTTTCGATCCCCTATTGTTTAATTCCTATCTGCAGGCAAAAACTTCCTCGAGAAGAAGCCACAGGAACGCAATTTGCCAGAGGTGCCTTGCTGGGAGAGAACAGCCCCTACCCCTACAGCAGAGACCTCAACCTCAAGAAAGAATGGCTTACATAGGTCAGGGTGCATTAAGACAGGAGCTGATGTGAAGGCCTGTTTCAAGACATCAAAGGTTCGAAGAGCCTTCTTAGGCCACAACTTGCAGTTGGCTCCCTTCTTGGTAAGAGCTGTGATGGGAGCCACAATGGAGGAGTAATCCTTAATAAACTGTCTAAAGCAGGGGTCGGAAACCCGCCACTCCAGGGCTGCGTGAAGCTCCTGAGCCTCCTTATTGTGGCTCCTTTCCCTATTTACCGCAGCCGGCGTTGACACTTCTGCCGGTGGAGAAAGGGAACACTCCCTCTCCTCCGTATGCAGTGCAGAGGAGAGGGATTTTCCTTCAGGGGCAATTCTGGTGGGTGGCGGAGCCATAAGTGCGGGACTCGAGAGGGTCCCTCGCTGATAGGAGTCCAGTGTCCCACGTGTTTGCGGGTGCTTACAAGTGGGACACAGGACTAGATGCCAATGCAGCTACTCATTTTGTGATGCACAGCTCTTAAAGTAACAGAGAGCCAGGAAAAAAGAAGCAAAGTAAGTTTAAAAGTAAGTTACAGTATATCAACTAATAGGATGGTGCTATATAAATAGTGTGTAGTAATAATTATTTATCAGATGATTAATATATAATTAGTAACTAATTATATATAAATGATTAGTTACTAATCATATAATATTCATCTGATAAATAATTATTACTACACACTATTTATATAGCACCATCTTTTTACGCAGCACTGTACAAAGTTCAAAGCCATGTCATTAACTGTCACTCAAAGGGGCTCAAAATCTAATGTCCCTACCATAGTCATATGTCATTAATGTAGTCCAAGGTCAATTTTTTGGGGGAAGCCAATTAACCTAACTGCATGTTTTTGGAATGAGGGAGGAAACCGGAGTACCCAGAGGAAACCCACACAGACACGGGGAAAACTTGCAAACTCCACTCAGGTAGTGTCATGACCGAGATTTGAACCTGAGACCTAGCGCTGCGAGCCATTGATCTTGGTATAATGAATCATGTTAACATACATTTAAATAAATAAGTATATCATCATATGGGTTGGGTTAATTTGATCATGATCACAGTGAATTTTTTAAAAGAAACATTTTCTTTAAAACAAAATTAGTATTTTCTTGTTATTAAGTATATTATTGCACAAGGCACTTATGAAGTCCCATTCCAAGAAAAAAATGCTTTGAACCTGTTCTCATAACGGTTATTTAATAATTTTTATTTATTTATTATTTTATTTATGTTTATTTTGTTGCGAAGTTATCTAAATTTTTTATAATTTGTCAATTTAAATATGCGTCACATCCATGTCCATAACCCTCGCCTTTACGTGCAGGCGGCTTCTTGAGTGTGCAACCCCTGCAGTAAGCTAACCATGAATACATCCCAAAAAAGAAAAATCCCAGAAGAAAATAGAGAGTTTAAATCTACATTGACAGATTCCTTTGCCTTCACTGGCAACAATGCTGGCTTACCTGTGTGCTTGATATGTGGCGAGAAATTAGCAAACAACAAAAAATGTAACGCTGAAAGGCATTTTCAAAACAAGCACTCAGCATTTTATGAAAAGTACCCAACTGAAGATGAGAGAGCGATTTGGGAACTACTACAGAAAGTTGAGCAGAGCAAACATACTTTCAAGAAGTGGTGTAACTCTCCAAACTCAACTTCAGCTGCTAGTTTTGTGGCAGCTGATGAGATCGTAAGAAGAATACATGAAAGCTTATGACACAGACGGAGAATACATGAAAGAATCTTTCATCAAAGTACCAGAGTATCTATTCTCTGAATTCAAAAACAAACAAGAAATTATTCAGAAAATTAAAGAAATGTCTCTCTGCAAAGACCGTCAAGGACAGGACCATTATAATGGCAACAAGCATCACCAGTAAGCAAATCATCAATTCAGCTTAAGCATATTCAGTTGCTTGTGATGAGTCACATGTAGTGATGTAAACAATATTGAGCAGACAGCACTGTTATGCAGATTTGTGAACTCTGTTGGGCTGCAGAAAGAACTGATTGAACTCACACCACTAAAGGGCCAAGCACGGAGACAGGACATTTGTGAGGCTGTTTTGAGTTGTCTAAAAGCCACAGGAATAAACACCACTCACCTGGTGTCAGTGTCTACTGCTGGTGCACCCCTTATGAGAGTAGCACAGAAGGGCTTTGTGAGTTTTCTTCAAAAGTTGCTGGATCGAGGGCTGACGACGTTTCACTGCATCTTGCACCAAGAAGCACTGTGCACTCAAACATTCCCCCCTGAATGTGTGGAAGTGATGAACCTCGTTATTAAGATACTAAACAAAATAATTGCAAATGGGTTAAACCACCGACAGTTTTGTTCATTGTTAGATGAAGTTGAGAGCGCATATTCGGATCTCCTGCTGCACAACAGAGTTCTGTGGCTGTCAAGAGGAGATGTGCTGAAACGCTTCTCTGCTTGTCTGGAACATGTGAAAACCTTCTTGGAAAGGAAAGACCTCAGCTATCCTGAACTGGGCGACCTTGATTGGCTGGAAAAGTTTTATTTCATGGTGGATATGACAAGTCACCTAAACACGCTAAATAAAAATCTCCAGGGAAAGGGAAGCATGACCCTGCAGTTGCTGGTGGATGTTCTGGCGTTTTAGCGCAAGATGACAGTTTTTGCCAGAGATGTACAGGAAGGTATGCTGTCTCACTTTCCCTCCCTGAGACAGTTCAACAAAGAGAACAATCACATAAATTGTCATTATTTACACTGTGCAATTATGGCAATGCAAGCTGCATTTGGAGAAAGATTCAGCGAGTTTAGAAAGGAAAAAAACACTCTGTCCTTCCCTGTCACACAGCTGAACATTGACCCATCCCTGCTGAACATTTCTTCACAGGGATAAGTCAGACCGATCTTAAAATCTTAAAATGGTTCGCAAATATCTGTAAAAATGTATTATTCACCCTGCACTCTCTTTGTTGGCACTACTCCCTGTCCTCCCCAGTCTGATGCCTCATTGTCTCTCTGCTCCTCCACTCTCTCTATTTCTCTGTCTGTGCTCCTGCACCTTTTTTATCTACTGATACTTTTTGGTGACGTCTCTCCCAACCCTGGTCCCCCACACAGCCTCCCCTTTCTATATACTCTCAGCAAGACACTCCCTTCTCCTAACCTCATCCCCATTCACCCTACCCATAAGTTCTTACCCCCTCTCTCTGGCAGTCTATGGAATGCCCGATCTGTTGGCAATAAATTAAATACAGAATCTTCTCCATTCTAAATCTCTGAACTTTCGGGCTCTCACTGAAACTTGGCTTCCTCCTTTGACTCTGCTGCTGCTCTCTCCTATGGAGGCCTGCACTTTACACATACCCCCAGACCTGGCAACAAAGTAGGGGGTGGTGTGGGTCTTCACCTCTTTTGAAGTCCACTCTGTCTCTTTAGCCCTTTACCCCTCATTGTTGCTGTTGTCTACCGCCCCCCTGGCCAGTATCACAATTTTTGCATAACTTTGCATCCTGGCTCCCACACATTCTTTCCCATGACCTGCCCACCCTCATCCTCGGTGACTTTAATGTTGCAATGGATGAGCCCAACCTTCGCTCCTCAGAACATCAATGGCCCCACACACATAGCGGGACACACTTTAGACCTGGTATTTTCAAAACTCTGCAACCTCACCCTCTTTGACAACTCACCATTTCCCCTTTGTGATCACAACTTTATCACCTTCAATCGAACTCTTGCCCCCCCTTGCCACATCCCAGACCTGGTCAATGGCAGAGAGATATCTGTAACCTTGACCACAAACTTTTCTCAAACTGCCTTGTGTCCCTAACCCCCGCTCTCTCCAAAATCACCTACCCAGATGAAGCTGCCACCCTGTTAAACCACTCTCTTTCCTTGGCTTTGGATAAATTTGCCCCTGGCCGCTTTCGATACCCCCGCCCTGCCAACCCCCGACCCTGGCACAACAATCACAGCAAACAGATACAAAAGATTGTTCCTGCAGTTGAGTGTAAGTGGAGAGAATCTGGCCTCAGCGCTGACTTTATGGACTACAAAGCCAAGCTACAAAGATTTAACACTGAGCTCACTGTCACCAAGCAAAATTATTTTTCCGCAATCATTTCCTCTCAAGCTTCCAAACCACGCAACCTCTTCTCAACAATTGACTCCCTCCTAAACCCCACACCTGCTCCCCCCACTACAACCTTCTCTGCCCCTTCATTGCCAACTACTTTAGAGATAAAATAGACAAAATCAGACATGATGGCCCTGATTCATCAAGCCAAATCGTATTATCGATCGCGCAGTCGTATTAGCGATCCGGAATCGTGCGCGATCGCGCTATTCAACAACCGAAAAAGCTCGCGCACGAAGCCGCGCTTATCCGACAGGTTTTTACTCGCGATCTTGCTGTACACCTCCTCTCTCGGTAGTCTCATATCCTCCTTTGGCTTACAGTACCATCTGTATGCTGATGACACTCAAATATATCTGTCCACTCCTGACTTGTCTCCCTCAGTCCTGGATAACATCTCATGCTGCCTGTCAGCCATCTCATCATGGATGTCTGACCGATTTTTGAAACTCAACCTGGATAAAACAGAACTCATCATCATCCCCCCCTCAAATTCCAAATCTTCCCCTGACATATTTCTAACTGTTAACAACACTGTTTTTTGTCCCTCTCCTCAGACACTTTGTCTTGGTGTCACCTTTGACTCTGCCCTCTCATTTACCCCCCATATTCAGAACATTTCCAGGTCCTGTCACTTTCATCTACGCAACATCACCAAAATCCGCCCCTACCTGTCCTGAGACCACCAAACTCCTTGTACATGCTCTTATCATCTCTCGTCTGGACTACTGTAACCTCCTCCTCTCTGGTATTCCACTAACCCAACTTTCTCCTCTACAATCTATTATGAATGTTGCAGCCAGCCTCATCTATCCTTCCCTCCGCTCCTCTTCCGCTGCATCTCTTTGCAGATCTCTACACTGGCTGGCCCTTTCACCTTTAGAATCAAATTCAAGTTCCTGTGCTTTCCCTTGAAATCCCTCCACAGTGATTGTCTCATTTACATTTCTGACCTGGGAAAAACATACTCCCCCAGCCACTCTCTCCGCTCCTCCAATGACCTACTAATTACTTCCTCACTCGCATGCACAGATACAAGACTTCTCTAGAGCTGCCCCGACTCTCTGGAATGGTCTTCCTCGTCCTATTCGGCTTGCTTCTACTTTCTGCTCATTTAAAAGAGCACTCAAAACCCATTTTTTCAAACTGCTTACCCATCTTCTTCTGTCTTTTCAAACCATCACTACTTCCCATCACTACATATATCCCATCCTATTGTGTGTAAATTCCTCCACCTACTAGATTGTAAGCTCTTCGGGGCAGGGTCCTCTCCTCTTGTATCACTGTTTGTATTCATCTGTCATTTGCAACCCCTATTTAACGTACAGCCCTGTAATAATAATAACAATAATGAAAAGACTGTATTTTTTTTAGAGAAATACAGAAATTTTTCTGGCTTTTTTGATCGATAGCAAGTGGGATCAGAATAAAATATCTGTATTTTTTTGAGAGAAATACAGAAATTTTTCTGGCTTTTTTGATAGATAGCAAGTGGGATCAGAATAAAATATCTGTATTTTTTTGAGAGAAATACAGAAATTTTTCTGGCTTTTTTGATAGATAGCAAGTGGGATTAGGATAAAATATCACTATTTTTTTTGGAGAAATACAGAAATGTCTCTGGATGAGTTGATAGATAGCAAGTGGGATCAGGATAAAAAATCACTATTTTTTGAGAGAAATATAGAAATGTCTCTGGACGTGTTGATAGATAGAAAGTGGGATCAGAATAAAATATCTTAATTTTTTTGAGAGAAATACAGACATTTTTCTGGCTTTTTGAAAAGATAGCTAGTGGGATCAGAATAAAACATCTTTTATTTTTTGAGAGAAATACAGAAATTTTCTGTCTTTTTTGAGAGATAGAAAGTGGGATCAGAATAAAATATCTCTATTTTTTTGAGTGAAATACAGAAATTATTCTGGCTTTTTTGATAGCAAGTGGGATCAGAATAAATTATCTGTATTTTTTGAGAGACATACAGACATTTTTCTGTTTTTTTAATGCATAGCAAGTGGGATCAGAATAAAATATCTGTATTTTTTGGAGAGAAATACAGAAATCCTTCTGGCTTTTTTGATAGATAGCAAGTGTGATCAGAATAAAATATATGCATTTTTATGAGGGAAATATAAGTGTTTCTGGCTTTTCTTGATACGTAGCAAGTGTTATCAGAATAAAATATCTGTATTTTTTGCAGAGAAATACAGAAATTTTTCCTGGCTTTTTTGATAGCAAGAGGGATCAGAATAAAATATCTGTATTTTTTGAGAGAAATACAGAAATGTTTCAGGAATTTTTGATAGATAGCAAGTGGGATCAGAATAAAATATCTTTTATTTTTTGAGAGAAATACAGAACTTTTCTGGCTTTTCTGAGAAAAAGCAAGTGGGATCAGAATAAAATATCCTTATTTTTTTTGAGAGAAATACAGACATTTTTCTGGCATTTTTGATAGATAGCAAGTGGGATCAGAATAAGATATTTTTTTTGAGAAAAATACAGACATTTTTCTGGCTTTTTTGATAGATAGCAAGTGGGATCAGAATAAAAAATCTGTATTTTTTTGAGTGAAATACAGAAAGTTTTCTGGCTTTTTTGATAGATAGCAAATGGGATTAGAATAAAATATCTGTATTTTTTGGAGAGAAATACAGAAATCCTTCTGGCCTTTTTGATAGATAGCATGTGGTGTCACAATAAAATATCTTTATTTTTTTTGAGAGAAATACACAAATTTTCTGACTGTTTTGCTAGATAGCAAGTGCTATCAGAATATTATATCTGTATTTTTTGAGAGAAATACAGACATTTTCCTTAATTTTTTTGATAGATAGCAAGTGGAATCAGAATAAAATATCTTTATTTTTTGGAGAGAAATAAAGACATTTTTCTGGCTTTTTTGATAGATAGCAAGTGGGATCAGAATTAAATGTCTGTATTTTTTACAGAGAAATGCAGAAATTCTTTAGGCTTTTTTGATAGCAAGTAAGAACAGAATAAAATATCTTTTTTTGAGAGAAATACAGAATTTTTTCTAGCAGTTTTGATAGATAACAAGTGGGATCAGAATAAAATATCTGTATTTTTTGAGAAAATGACAGAAATTTTTCTGGCATTTTTGATAGCAAGTGGGATTAGAATAAAATATCTTCTTTTTTTTTAGAGAAATACAGAAATTTTCTTGCTTTTCTGATAAATAGCAAGTGGAATCAGAATAAAATATCTTTATTTTTTGGAGAGAAATACGGAATTTTTTCTAGCATTTTTGATAGATAACAAGTGGGATCAGAATAAAATATCTGTATTATTTTGAAAGAAATACAGACTTTTTTCTGGCTTTTTTAAAAGATAGCAAGTGGTATCAGAATAAAATATCTTTTAGTTTTGGGGAGAAATACAGACTTTTTCTGGCATTTTTGATAGCAAGAGGGATCAGAATAAAATATCTGTATTTTTTGAGAGAATGACAGAAATTTTTCTGGCGTTTTTGATAGCAAGTGGGATTAGAATAAAATATCTTTTTTTTTTGAGAGAATTACAGAACTTTTCTTGCTTTTCTGATAAATAGAAAGTGGGATCAGAATAAAATATCCTTATTTTTTTTTACCGAAATACAGAAATTTTTCTGGCATTTTTGATAGATAGCAAGTGGGATCAGAATAAGTAATCTTTATTTTTTTGAGCGAAATACAGAACATTTTCTGGCTTTTTTGATAGACAGCGAGTGCTATCAGAATAAAATATCTTTATTTTTTTGAGAGAAATACAGAAATTTTTCTGGCTTTTTTGATACCGTGTTTCCCCAATAATAAGGCATCCCCATCAAATAAGCCACCCCCGGTTTTTGCTAAAATAATTAAAATAAGGCACTCTCCCGCGAATAAGACATCCTCCGATACCTGATACTGTGTGTGTCTCCTCGATGGCTGCAGTGTGTGTCTCCTCCTGGCTGCAGTGCAGAGCCAAACTGAAAGAAACAAGCCCGCACACGCGCCCCCGCGACTCCGCACCAGGAAGGACAAGCAAGCTGCTGATCCCTGCCCTAACGGAGCCTGTTACCCGGCCGTACCGTAGAAGCAAAAAAAAGGTAAGTCAGTGAACAGAAGGGGACAATCAATGGCACAGAGTGATCGGAAGGGGACAATCAATGGCACATGAGTGATCAGAAGGGGAATATGGGACAATCAATGGCACATGAGTGATTTTCAACAATAAATGTGTACTGTAGTCTTCTTCATGGAAAAATAAGACTTCCCCCTGAAAATAAGACCTAGGGCATATTTTGGCATTTCATAAAATTAAAGACAGTGCCTTATTATAGGGGAAACAGGATAGATAGCAAGTGCTATCAGAAAAAAAAAATCTGTATTTTTTTGAGAGAAATACTGAAAGTTTTCTGGCTTTTTTGATAGATAGCAAATGGAATTAGAATAAAATATCTGTATTCTTTGGAGAGAAATACAAAAATCCTTATGGCCTTTTTGATAGATAGCAAGTGGGATTACAATAAAATATCTTTATTTTTTTGAGAGAAATACACAAATTTTCCTGGCTTTTATGATAGATAGCAATTGGGATCAGAATAAGATATCTTTATTTTTTTGAGAGAAATACAGAAATCCTTCTGGCTTATTTGATAGATAGCAAGTGGAATCAGGAATGGAATCAGAATAAAATATCTTTTTTTTAAGAGAAATACAGACATTTTTCTGGCATTTTTGATAGATAGCAAGTGGGATCAGAATAAAGGCCAGGGCGTGCTTGCATTTACCACTCCTGACAGAGATTTGCTAGCATCACAACCTTTCTGTGCTGCTTGGCTTGTGAAAGTGAAAAAAAGTGCTTTACTTGTTAGACTGTGTCACACTCACACTATTAGTCAGATAGATTGTTGGATTGTACTGTATTGGTGCAGTCCTGAAATCTACTGTACTCAGATAGGTAGAGTGTTTCACTGTTAGCTAGCTAGCTAGATAGATAGATAGATAGATAGATAGATAGATAGATAGATAGGTAAATAGTCAGTCAGGGAGTTACATACAAGTAGCCAGAGGCAGGGTCCCCTCACTGACTGCGTGCACAGTATCATACTTGTACTGAGAGACACACACACAGACGCAGTGTATACTGCAGTATATAGTTTGTATACTGTGCTGCATATTACAAGCGTCACCACTGAAGCAAAGTGCTGCATACAACACACACAGCGCACTTGCATTTTTTGTGTCAACCCTTTAGCATATTAGCTACAAAGTATTTTGCAGGGTGTCAGGCCACAAAAAAAAATTCTACAATGTCTGGCCAAAGAGGAAACGGCAGCTTTGGCAGGGGTGGCAAGCAAAGCAGTATGAGTTTTTTTTATCTGCAGGCCCAAGAACAAGAAGCGCTGCTGTTGGTGGTGGGCGTCCATTATTGCCACACCATGAACAAGACGTAGTGGAGTACATGATTGTACCCCCTCTTCATCCCAGTCCCAGACACATGCCTTACAGGTGTCCCAAACAGTCCATGATACATCTGTTCCTCCTAGTTCTTCATCAGCGGCTGGAAAGTCACGTGTACAGCAGTATGTAGAGTCCCACCGAGGGGTTGGAGAGGCGGGGCTACAAGCATTCCTTCAAGATGCTCAGTTGTTTCAGTCATCTGACGAAGAGAGTCAGTTCACAGGCTTTCCCCCCAGTTACTTTTCACCAGAACACTCTCAGCCAGACGAGCCAATTCAAACTGGCTCCAAAAGGCCGCTTCTACCTTTCGGCACATATAGGGAAACTGTCTCTTCTGATGATGATGATGATGTCCTTGATCCGACATGGGGCGAACAAGGTGATCATCATAGGCAGGAAGAAGAGGAGGAGGAGGTTGCAGAGCGGCCTTAAAGGGGGAGAGAGAGGGAGGAAGAGGGTAAAAGCTGCCCACACTCTGCATTCTTCAAGTACCAGTGAGGCAAGTCATAGACATAAATCGTCGGAAGCTGTCACCACAGCTATGCCTCAACAACCGCGGACCGCCACCACGAGCACCAGCTCCAGAGCACCTTTCGGACCAGTTAGATGTTCGCCCGTGTGGGCATTTTTTAATGTCCATAGTGATGACAACACTATGGTCATCTGTAAACTGTGTGCAACAACACTTGAAACCCAAACAAACTTGGAACAAGTTGCATGAGCACTCATTTATAAAGCCACCACTCAGTAACCTGGCAGGAACACCTGGTCAAAGCACAGAGCTCTGTGCAACCACCTCCGCCCAAGAAGCAAGCTCAAACTGCTCGATTTTCTTCTGCTGCCTTTCCTCCTGCCACCAAAGTTGCCCGTGCAGCTGCCAGCAATTTGAGTGGGGCATGTAGCCGAACATTACCTTTTTCAGGCTCCACCAGCGGTGAGCAGGAGCTCCAACGCAGATCGGCTGCTGTTTGTCGCATTGCTACCAGTCAAGACCAGGCATCATTGCCATCCCCCACAACGTCTACCCTATCGTCCAATCTTTCTGTGGTTAGCATTAGCAGCATCCAACCTTCCATCCCCCAGATGCTGGAGCCCAAGAGAAAATATGGCCCAGATGACCCCAAAACAAAGCTTATCAATGAGGCAATTGCACAGCTGATTGCGTTAGAGCTCCTCCCTTACCGACTGGTGGACTCCAATGCGCTCCGTTACGCATTCCTCTGCGCGAACCCACAGTACGTTATGCCTAAGGGACAGTATTTTGCAGAAAAATGTGTTCCGGCTTTGCATGAACACCTGCAGAGCAATGTGTCCATGGCCCTGCAGCACTCATTTTCTGGCAAGGTGCACCTGACAACCGACAGTTGGTCGAGCAAGCATGGAATGGGAAGATATATTAACTATACAGCTCACTGGATAACTTTGGTGGCAGCAGGGGAAGATGCAGCTGCAGCAAGGCCTGCATACCTACCTCTGCCCAGAGCACATCCCCATGCAATTTCCTGCTCAACCTCCACTTCCACCTCCTCCTTTGACTCTTGTGCCTCAACCTCTTCCTCCAGGGACACTTTGTCGTGGAGACCCAGCACCTCCCGTTCAGCAGCATCTGTTCACCGCCAGCAACAACCTGCAGTTTGCTATTTCGGTGCACAATGTAGACGTTGCCATGCAGTCCTGAGGTTGCAAAGCCTGGGTTCCCTCAGCCACACGGGCGCAGCTATTCTATGTGCCTTGCGGGAGCAGGAGGACATATGGCTAACTCCCAAAAGACTTCAGCCAGGCAAGGTCGTGTGTAACAACGGGGCCAATCTGCTGGCAGCCCTGCGTTGTGGAAAACTCACACACATACCTTACCTGGCTCACGCCATGAACCTGATAGTACAGGTCTTCCTTAGGAATTACCCAGGCCTCCAGCTGCTGTTGCTGAAGGCCAGAAAGTTGTCAGCGCATTTCCACCGGTCGTACACAGCCAGTGCCAGATTGGTGGATTTACAGCGAAATCTCAACCTGCCAGTGCACTTGTTAATTTGTGATGTGGCCACACGTTGGAATCCACCTCTTACATGCTGCAGCCGCTGGCTGAACAACAGAAAGCGGTGGTGGATTACATGGCGGAGTCTGTTCGTTTCAGACATATACCTACACTACCTTTCTTCAGCCCTGCGGAGTGGCTGCAAATTGAGGACTTGTGCACTATATTGTCACCTTTTGAAGAGGCCACCAGGATGATCAGCAGAGATCAGGCCTGTGTCAGTGACACCATCCCCATCATATGTCTGCTGGAACAGATGATGGTGGATCTCGGACACAACACAGAGCGGACGCTGCATCAAGAGATGACGTTTCAAACATCATCTCAGACATGTGCGCCTACAAGGCATAGTGCACCACAAATCCAGGAGGAGGAGGTGGAAGAGGATGAGGACAACATTGCAGGCATGGGAGAAGGGGAGGAAGGAGCAGGGGAGGATATTGAGGGTTCATGGCATCTATCCACCCAAACACCCAATCACCACAAGGATGTGGATGGCAAGACCAGGCGGAGGAGGAGGACAACGACCCTGTGCTGCTGTTCGACCCACAGGAGTGTGGGTCCAGAATTACCTCAGCTGCGGGTAGTTTGAGCCACATGACAGCCTTCATGCAGGAGTGCATAGCCAAAGATCCAGCATACAACACATAAAAACAAAGACTGACGACTATTGTATTGCTACATTACTGGATCCACGTTACAAGCCTGAGATACAACAACTGATCTTGCCCCAATACAGGAAACCTAAAATGAAGCACTACCAAGAAGTGCTTGTAAGGGACTTGTGCTCAGCCTTTCCGGCTGCCTGCAGCAGCAGCAGCAGGGATCCCTATGGCAGTTCCACCAGCCATGGGAGCCAAACAACTGCTTTAAGCGGCATGGGTGGCAGCAGCAGTAGAGTTCGTCTAAGCCAAACTATGCAGGCTTTTTTTCAGCGGAAGCAAGCTGCCAGTTGTGCAGCAATTGCTAATGACACTTAGCAGTGGTACTCAGTCATGGTGCAGGAATATCTGCATGGGACATCTGCAACCTGCAAAGCCAGGCCCCACTGGGCTACTGGGTATCCAAGCTTGAGCAGTGGCCGGAGCTGACAGAACATGCCATTCAGATCCTTGCCTGCCCAGCCGCATGTGTGTTATCTGAAAGAGCGTTCAGTGCAGCTGGGGGTGTAGTGAGTGACAAACAGATTTGGCTTTCCGCAAAAAATGTCGGCGGAATTTACTTTTATTAAAATGAATAAAGCTTGGATCGGCAATGACTTCAACACCCCCTCTGCAGAGTGTACTGATTAGTCGTCAACTGCTGCACGGACATCTTGATGGGAAGAGCACGTTCACAGTCTTTTGGCATCTCCTACTCCTCCCCCTAGTGGCCCTCTACCTCTACTCTGTCTCGAGTGATCAGAAGGGGACAATCAATGGCACAGAGTGATCAGAAGGGGACAATCAATGGCACATGAGTGATCAGAAAGGGGACAATCAATGGCACAGAGTGATCAGAAGGGGACAATCAATGGCACATGAGTGATTTTCAACAATAAATGTGTACTGTAGTCTTCTTAATGGAAAAAAAAGACATCCCCCTGAAAATAAGACCTAGGGCATATTTTGGCATTTCAAAAAATATAAGACAGTGCCTTATTATAGGGGAAACAGGGTAGCAAGTGGGATTAGAATTCAATATCTGTGATTTTTTTACAGAAATAAAGAAACTTTTATGGGTTTTTGGATGGATACTAAGTGCTATCAGAATGAAATATCTGTATTTTTATAGATAAATATAGAAATTTTTCTGGCTTTTGTGATATACCTCTTGCAATCTATCACAAAAAAACCTAAAAATGTCTGTATTTCTGTAACAAAATATAGATATTTTATTATTATAGCACTTGGTATCTATCCTAAACCCATAAAATATTCAATATTTCTCTCCAAAAAATACAGATATTTCATTCTGATTCCACTTTGCTATATATCTCCAAAGTCAAAAAAAATTCTATATTTCTCTCCCAAAAATCTAGATATTTAATTCTGATAGCACTTGGTATCGATCCAAAAGACTATAAAAAATTCTATTTTTCTTTACAGAAAATACAGATCTTTAGTTCTGATCCCACTTTGCTACATATCCCTAAAGCCATAAAAAAATGATGTATTACTCTACAAACAATACAGATACTTAATTCTGATAGCACTTGGTAGTTGGTATCTATCCAAAAGGCCATAAACAATTATATATTTTTCTCCAAAAAATACAGATATTTTATTCTGATAGCACTTGGTATGTATCCTAAAACCCATGAAAATGTATGTATTTATGTGAAACAAATAGAGATATTTACCTGTGATAGCACTTGCTAGATATCCACAAATGATAAAAAGTTTATGTATTTCCCCGTGGATTCTACCAAGTCCGTTCCCTTTTATGTGGTTTCACTAGATAGTAGGTATGGAAAGTGTGATTTTCGTTAATCCATTCATGTCTCAATTAGCTACAGCTTCTACACTGTCCATAGAGTTGATGGCCCCAACCTCCAATGGGGTCCACGCACCGTCACAGGGCCCACCGGCTCCTACTGCCTGTTCCTACTGCCGGCTCCTACTGCCTGTTACCACCGCCTCCTCCTCATGCTGTAAATGATGCTGCCGCCTGCCCAGTACCGAACTCTAGATGCCAGATACTAATGCCGTCCACACTCCGTCTCATCCTACCACCTCCTCCTCCTGCTGTAAATGATGCTGCTGCCTGCCCAGTACCAAAACTCTAGATGCCAGATACTAATGCCGTCCACACTTTGTCTCAGAGCCCACTACCTCCTCCTCCTGCTGTAAATGATGCTGTCGCCTGCCCAGTACCAAACTCTAGATGCCAGATACTAATGCCGTCCACACTCTGTCTCAGAGCCCACCGCCTCCTCCTCCTGCTGTGAATGATGCTGCCGCCTGCCCAGTACCCAACTTTAGATGCCAGATAGTAATGCCGTCCACGCTCCGTCCCAGAGCCCACCGCCTCCCCCTCCTCCTGTTGTAAATGATGCTGTCGCCTGCCCAGTACTGAACTCTAGATGCCAGATACTAATGCTGTCCACACTCCGTCTCAGCCCACCACCTCCTCCTCCTGCTGTAAATGATGCTGCTGCCTGCCCAGTACCAAAACTCTAGATGCCAGATACTAATGCCGTCCACACTCCATCCCAGAGCCCACTACCTCCTCCTCCTGCTGTAAATGATGCTGTCGCCTGCCCAGTACCAAACTCTAGATGCCAGATACTAATGCCGTCCACACTCCATCTCAGAGCTCACCGCCTCCTTCTCCTGCTGTAAATTATGCGGCAGCCTGCCCAGTACCAAACTCTAGATGCCAGATACTAATGCCGTCCACGCTCCGTCTTAGAGCCCACCGCCTTCGAATCATGCTGTTACTGCTGCTGCCTGCCTAGTACCCAACTCTAAATGCCAATTACTAATGTCGTCCACACTCCGTCTCAGTGCTAAATGCTTCCTCCTCATGCTGTTACTGCTACTGCCCAGTACCCAACTCTTAATGCCAGTTACTAATGCCGTCCACACTTTGTGTGCCCACCACCTCTTCCTCCTGCTGTTACTGCTGCCGCCTTCCCAGTACCCAGCTGTAGATGCCAGTTAACAATGCTTCCATGCCGCATTTTACAAAGTTACAGCTAGCAGATCTCCACTAGCTACAGCTTCTACACTGTCCATAAAAGTGATGGCCTCAACCACCAATGCCATCCTTGCTCCGTCTCAGGGCCCACCGCCTCCTCCTCCTGCTTTCACTGATGCTGCCGCCTGCCCAGTACCCAACTCTAGGTGCCAGTTACTAATGCCGTCCAAACTTCGTCTCAGGGCCCACAGCCTCCTTCTTCTGCTGTTACTGATGCTGCCGCCTGCCCAGTACCCTACTCTGGTTGCCAGTTACTAATGCCGTCCACACTTTGTTCCAGAGCCCACCACCTCTTCCTCCTGCTGTTACTGCTGCCGCCTGCCCAGTACCCAGTACCCAGCTGTAGATGCCAGTTAACAATGCTGTTGATGCCGCATTTTACAAAGTTACAGCTAGCAGATAGAAAAAGGCAGTCTCCTACACAGCAATGGCTCCAGTAGCTAAAGCTTCTACACTGTCCATATAGGTGATGGCCTCAACCACTAATGCCGTCCTTGCTCCGTCTCAGGGCCCACCGCCCCCTCCTCCCAGTACCCAGCTCTAGATGCCAGTTAACAATGGCATCCACACTTCTCAGGGCCCACCGCCTCCTCCTCCTGCTTTTACTGATGCTGCCGCCTGCCCAGTACCCAGCTCTAGATTCCAGTTACTAATGCCTTCCATTTTCATTTTAGGGCCCACCGCCTCCTTCTTCTGCTGTTCCTGATGCTGCCCCCTGCCCAGTACCCTACTCTAGATGCCAGTTACTAATGCCATTCACACTTAGTTCATGAGCCCACCACCTCTTTCTCCTGCTGTTACTGCTGCCGCCTGCCCAGTACCCAGTACCCAGCTGTAGATGCCAGTTAACAATGCTGTCAATGCCGCATTTTACAAAGTTACAGCTAGCAGATAGGAAAAGGCAGTCCCCTACACAGCAATGTCTCCAGTAGCTAAAGCTTCTACACTGTCCATATAGGTGATGGCCTCAAACAGTAATGCTGTCCTTGCTCGGTCTCAGGGCCTACCGCTACCTCCTCCCAGTACCCATAACTAGATGCCAGTTAACAATGCCATCCACACTACTCAGGTCCCACCGCCTACTCTTCCTGCTATTACTGCTGCCACCTGCCCACTGTCCAGTACCCAGCTCTAGATGCCAGACTAGACTCAAGCTCAACAGGATTTTCTTTCGCCACTGATTCTGCCAAGCCCCGTTTCCTTTCATTGCTTTCACTCAATAGCAGGCCCTGAGACGGAGTGTGGAAGGCATTAGTAACTGGCATCTAGACCTGGGTGTAGTGCATCTTTAATGACACCCCGAAGTGTGTAATCTGAAATTTGTGATTGAATGTAGAAGGCCACGTCTTCTGCTTCATCCATCGGTACCACGCTTTATCGGACTGAATTTCTGTGTCTGTTACCCCGGAACTGGGAAGTGGGACAGCAGTCCCTCTGTATATGTTCGGGGGATGAGATGGGAGACACCGGGAGGTAACCGAGTAACTGAGAGGTCCTGGATGACCACATTGAGCCATGAAGTAATTGAGCTCAGCAGACGTCCGTAGACTTCTCCACAACAAGTATGTGGCTGTCCTGGGAGACTCCATTCAAAGATCCGTCAACAAGGAGCTTGTGAAAATACTGCAGAATGATGAGTTTCGGACTGAGAAGCAGCTGAAAAGGAAGGGTGAGATGTCATTTGCAAACGACACTTTGGGGGATCTCTGGGTGAAATGCACAATAGCATAATTTACCGCTAAGTGCATCATTACAGAACTGACCACCACCTTGTACAGTTCTATTTCCTGACCTGTGTTTCTTCGGAGTACATAGAGAGCGTGCTGGCCAACTTCCAAAATGGACCTCAGCCCGACGTTGTCATCATCAACTCGTGTATATAGGATGTTATTAGGTATCATGAGCAATCACTGCAAATGTACAAACCCAACCTGAACCACTTGTTTATTGGGCTCACCGAGGTGCTGAGCCCCAAATGTCTGGTGATATGCAACATGTCCATGTTTGTTGGATTCAAAGCTGGTGAAGTGCTAGAGTACCCAATTCCTATCGTGCGCTGGGACATCATAGAAGGGAATTTCTACAGTGTCACACTGGCAGATTTGCACCAATTGGATGTGATTGACATGCACTTCCACTTACGCTTCGAGCTGTGCTCCAGGGTTAAAGATGCTACTCACTCGAATCAGCTGGCTCATCGGAAGTATACCTGCATCCTGATGGCTCATATTGATTAAGCCTGGGGCGTGCAGCAGGAACAGCAGGAAGAGGAGGCAGTGGGCTCTGAGACGAAGCGTGGACAGCATTGGTAACTGGCATGTAGAGCTGGGTACTGGGGAGGCGGCAGCAGTACCAGCATGAGGAGGAGGCGGTGGGACCTGAGACGGAGCAAGGAGGACATTAGAGGTTGAGGCCACCTATATGGACAGTGTCGAAGCTGTAGCTATTGGAGACATGAATGGATGAACGAGATTCTAATCTGTCCCTACCTGTTATGTAGCGAAACCACATGAAAGGGAACGGGCTTGGCGGAATCAGCGGGGAAAGAAGACCCTGTTGAGCTTGAATCTAGTCTGGCATCTAGAGCTGGGTACTGGGCAGTGGGCAGGCGGCAGCAGTAACAGCATGATGCCGCCTCCCCAGTACCCAGCTCTAGATGCCAGTTACCAATGTGGTCCTGCTGCTGCCACCTGTCACTTGTAACTTATAACAGAGCTGTCTGTAAGGAACTTACCCGTCCTGCGAGCCCGCGGTGTCCCTGGGGATCCCAGCCACAGAGGGAGACGCCGCTGTAGCAGGCAGCATGGCCGAGGCTGCTGCTCTACTCGCAGCTTGTCTCTCTCTGCAGGCGGAGGGATCCGTCCTGGCCAAACTACTGTTCAGCCAGGCAGCATCCCCTGCATCCCTTCAGATGTGGTTACTGAATATCCTGCTCTCAGCACTCCTTTGCATGTGCAAAGTAGTGCACGTCCCAGGGGTGCTGTGGGAGGAGGTGCGCATGCTACAATGCGTCCCTCTTGTACCCCCGAGGGCGTGGCACTCGGCTGCCTCGCCCCGGTGCGGGACATAGTTAGTTTGAATTCCCTGCGGCCGATTCAGTTAGTCTCCTATCAGACAGCGCCAGGTGGCGCAAGGCCATTGGTCACTCTGGCCATTTAAGGAGAGCCTGTCCTGTACACCAGTGCCCGCTATAGCCTCTGTTATCACAGTGTGCTTGGGTGCGTCCTTGTGTTGGTTCAAAGTTTATCTGCTTTGTCATCTCCACAGTGACCTGGTCTGAAACTGACTCTGCTTGAACTCTGCCAGCCCTGACCTCGGATTGTTACTGACCATTCTGCCTGCTGCCTGCCCTGACCTCGGATTGTTGTTGACCTGTATTTGCCTTACCCTCTTGTACTTCGCTTATTTGGACTTAACCCTTGCTGTGCTTTATGACTTTTAATAAAGCCTGATTAAAGGATATCTGGAGTTGGTTGTGGTTTGTGTGCCCAGGCGCATTACACTGTCTAGCTGGCTAATTTATTGACTGAAAGACCCCCCTCAGAGACCTCTGCCTGTACTCTGAAGCCTGTGTATGGCTTGTAATGGAGCTGTGAAACCTTGTGGCTAATTTTTGGACCAGAGGAACCCCCTCGTGCCCCTCTTCGCCTCTACTCGGAGACCATATAATATCCGGCATGTTCCCTTGACCGCCCCATAAAATGGCCTTGCAAGCAACAGAAAAAAAGACTTCCTTATTTTTTTGTTTTACTTGTACAGTGTTGTGCAGAGCTGGGAGAGTCTTGACATGTCTTTTTAAATGTATTTATAGGCTGTAGAAGCTCTACACAGTCCCGAAAAAAAACAACCCAAATTTTTCCCCCATGGACTCCAATAGAGTTCGAATTCAACGGTCGATCACCCGAATAATTATGCATTATTCATTAATAGTGAGCTATTCCACCAACACTAATAGTAAGTGTTATCAGAATAAAATATCTGTATTTTTGTTGAGAGAAATACAGAAAGTTTTCTGGCTTTTTGATAGATAGCAAGTGGGATATGAATAAAATATATGTATTTTTTGATGAGAAATACAAACATTTTTCTGACTTTTTTGATAGCAAGTGGGATCAGAAAATAATATCTGTATTTTTTAAGAAAAATACAGAAACTGTTCTGGCTTTTTGATAGACATCAAGTGGGATCAAAATAAAATATCTTTTTTTTTTGAAAAAATACAGAAATTTTTCTGGCTTTTTGGATAGATAGTAAGTCCTATTAGAATAAAATATCTGTATTTTTTGAGAGAAATACAGAAATTGTTCTTGCTTTTTTGATAGATAGCAAGTGCTATCAGAATAATATATCTATATTTTTTTAATATATCTATATTTTTTAGAAAGAAATACAGAAATTGTTTTGGCTTTTTTAATAGATAGCAAGTCCTATCACAATAAAATATCTGCTTTTTTTAGAGAAATACAGACATTTTTCTGGCTGTTTTAATAGATAGCAAGTCCTATCGGAATAAAATATCTGTATTTTTTTGAGAGAAATGCAGAAATTGTTCTGGCTTTTTTGATAGATAGCAAGTGCTATCATAATAATATTATATCTGTATTTTTTTGAGAGAAATACAGACATTTCTTAGGCTTTTTTTGATAGTTAGCAAGGGCTTTCAGAATAAAATATCTGTATTTTTGAGAGAAATACAGAAATTGTTCTGGCTTTTTGATAGGCATCAAGTGGGATCAGAATAAAATATCTTTTTTTCTTTCAGAGAAATACAAAGATTTTTATGGCTTTTTGGATACATAGCAAGTCCTATCAGAATACAATATTTGTATTTTTTGAGAGAAATACAGAAATTGTTCTGGCTTTTTTGATAGATAGCAAGGGCTATCAGAATAAAATATCTGTATAGAGAAATACAGACATTTTTTAGGCTTTTTTGATAGATAGCAAGTGGGATCAGAATAAAATATCTGTATTTTTTGAGAGAAATACAGAAATTGTTCTTGCTGTTTTGATAGATAGCAAGTGCTATCAGAATAATGTATCTGTATTTTTTTAGAGAAACACAGACATGTTTTAGGCTTTTTTGATCAATAGCAAGTCCTATCAGAATAAAATATTTGTATTTTTTGGAAAGAAATGCAGAAATTGTTCTAGCTTTTTTGATACATAGCAAGTGCTATCAGAATTAAATATCTGTATTTTTTTGAGAGAAATACAGAAATTTTTCTGGCTTTTTTGATACATAGCAAGCGCTATCAGAATAAATTATCTGTATTTTCCTGTGAGAAATACAGAAAATTTTCTGGCTTTTTTGATAGATAGGAAGTGCTATCAGAATAAAATATTTGTATTTTTTTTAGATAAATACGGAATTTTTTTTGACTATTGTGATAGATTGAAAGAGGTATCAGACTGAAATATCTCTAAGGATGCCGGCCACGCATCGCCAGGGATGGCCATGGGCATCGCTGGAGGATGCTGTGGGTACTGCTGGAGGACGCTGCGGGCACTTCCACCCCGAGTGTGGCTCGGGGTTACCGCTTTCGATACTGAAAATTAACCCTGAGAAACACTGGGGAATACCGCCAGGGAGGTTTAGGGCTGTGGTTCTAGCAGTAAGGAAGAAATTGGGTGAGCTTCAAAATGGACATTTCAACCCTACCAAACCCCAGGAGTTATAAATGGATGAGTGGGATTGGTGATCACTGATCACCCTAAATAAGTGAAAGTGGCTGAACTACTGCCAAGTGGTGTACAAAATGTGTGTATTTGAGGAGGATCAGGAGGAGGAGGTGTATTTGGGTTAAAGCCATACATTTTCTGCAGCCCTATTTTGGTGGGCGGAGCACCTGGCAGCCATGCCACCCCCACCCACTTCTTATCATGGATCGCAGTAGGGCTACTCAATGCACAGCTGTCATCCGTTCAGAGGATTTGAGCTGCAAAAAGAGGTGGATGGGTGAGCACAGCACAGCTCAGCTCTGATCAGCCTTGATGATATTGGTACACAGTCAGTCATGCTCCCCCTCTGATAGCTCATGCTGTGAGTTCTAGTGGGGAAAAAAATGCTGCCTGTAAATGTATTCGCCTGAGTGAGCACGTGTAATGATGTCATCGGCAGCACAGTTTAATAACTGTGTGTGTAAAGGCTGCATATTCTGCAGCCTAACAACTCTCTGTGTACAAACCTTCATATCTTCTAAACCGTTGGTTGTGACTTGAAATTTTCAAGGTGCATGGGGGTTTATCATAGCTGCTAGTAATATAGTCAGTGGCCCCGGAGGTCCCCAATTTGCATTTTCAATTTTAGGCTCCTAGACGCACTTGCCTTTAAAGCAGCAACCCTAATGTTCACTTTTTACTAGTTTTTAAACTTGTGACCCCCATATCTTGAAATTCTTTGTTTGAAAAATTGGTTACTATTAGTTAAGAAGGACAATTAATAAACAAGTCATTACGACTAACAGTTTAGAAGATATCAAGGTTTGAGCCTTAACACATACAGCTATTGCATTGCTGCTTATGATGTTATTACACACTCCCACTAAGGTAGACAAATTTCACATGCAAATTTCCTGTCCTGCCCGCATCTGCTAACACATGCTGAGCATTGATGAAAGGTGGGACACTGGTTGTCCTGTCCCCATCTGCTAACATATGCTGGGCATTGATGAGAGGGGGACACTAGCTGTCCAGCCCTCATTTTTCTATCATGTGCTTACATGAATTATGCCCTTAACGCATCACATTTTTAAAACTATATAAAGGGTAACTTTTCCTTTTATATAGTGGAAAAATTCTTATTTTTGTCTTCATTTTTCATTTTTGGGGGGGACTATGGTATTTACAACCATAGTGATAAAAACTGAAGGGTAAATCCGCAGCCTCCTGATGCCTTTTATTTTTAGTATATATATATTCTTAACTTCATACATGATTGTCCTTTTCCTTCCTTACAATACGTTGTTCCATTTGTTTAATTTAAGAAATTCTGATTTTCCATTTTTTTAAGCAGTAAAATGTTTTATAAATTTTTTTCTTACCAGCCTTTCTTGATTGATGCTGTTTTAATCTACTTTATGTTCCCTTAATTTGATACTCCTGGAACATGATTTTCTTGTTTGTTTGCTAAGATTTTTCAGTCTGTAAATCCCTATATAAGTTGTTCTTTTTTTCCCCTCCTTTTTTTTCAATAAAAATTTAATGTTTCTACTGGCTAAAATCTGGAATTAAAAATGTAAAACAAAGAATATTTAAACTTTTTAAATGAATGTCTTTATTTATACTTAAAGCGTAGACAACTCCTTTATGTAAGTTAAAAATTCTGTTTGTTTGGCCTTTTTTAAAAAAAAGGTTGCAGCACTGCCCCCTAATTCTCGATTGCCTAGGCAATCGAGAATGAATAGGAGCGCAAAGCCTCACGGGATACCTACGTCACGCATGCGAGGCTTTTGAGTGCTCGGGCATGCGCAGAAAGAGCCCTTTCATCAAAAGGGGAAAAAATTGCAGATCTCAGACATGCGCAGTGAGATCAGTAAGTTTTTTTCCCATCTACATCACCCAATCTTGCGCCTGGGTCGGGTGACGTATGAACAAGAACCCGGAAGAAGAGGAGATGATGGCGGCCCCCAGAGGGCCAGCCCGAAGACAGATGCTGGGACAACGTGGGATCCGATGGAAGAGACCTCCGGACCGATCAACAGCTCTGCGTTCTTTTTCTGTCCTCACTCCAGGACCAAGCATTTTTTTCCCCTGGACTGCATATTCCAGATGAGGTCTGACCAATGCTTTGTACAGGGGCAGCATTATGTCTCGATCTCGGCAGTCTATTGCTCTTTTAAAACAAGAAAGTACTTTACTAGCTTTAGATATTGCAGCTTGGCATTGCATGCTATTATTAAGTCTATGGTCGACCAGAATCCCCAGATCCTTTTCTATTTATGACTCCCCAAATGAATTCCCCCTAGACAGTATGACGCATGCATTTTGTTAGCCCCCAAGTGCATAATTTTACATTTCTCAATGTCACACTTACCTCTTCCCCTCTAAAGCACAGGCATCTCTCTCCTGTGCATGTGGGCAGTTCTGACTCTGGGCGTGCCTTCATTCCCAAGCTTCGTCTAACTCGCTTGCCAATCAGGAAATACCTTCTTAACCATCCCTGGCTATTTAGCTAGCTCAGGCAAAGCTCCCAGCGTTCGTGCAACGTGTCACCATTGTGCCGGGACCCTAGTTCTGTTGAGCTAGTTCCTGTTCACCTGGTGCTTGGATCAGTGTATCCTCTGTCCAGCTCCTGTGTTAACCCCTCATTGTCCAGTCTGTTGGTTCCCAGCCAACTTCCCTGTGCTGTTCCAATAGTAATTAACCCCTGGCATGTGACCTGACCTCTCTTGCTTGCTGCCTGCCTCCAACCCAGCCTTTCTTGACTATCCTGCTTTGTGATTTGGTATCGTGTTTTGTTCACCTTGGTGTGCCTAAGAACCACAACCTGGCAGTAACCAGCGGCACAACACCCTTAACATCAGAGGCTCTTGGAGAAGACCTGGTTACTGCTTAGACGCTCTGCCTTGGCCGTTCTCAGGGCTCACACTACATCCATGCAAGCCGTAGCCCCCCCTAGTGGTCCTATCTCTCTGTGCGTGACAGTTTGCACGAACCATGTATACACCCTCCCAGACCTCAGCAGACCCCAACCAACTACTGCATGCTCTGAGGGGGGCATGCTAGGTCACTCTTCTCTCCCCTCCAGTCAGCGTCCCTCCAAAGCCATCCAGCTTTGCCACAACAACTCCACACTTGCTATTGAGGCCTTCGTAGACTATGGAGCAGCTGGGAATTTTATCTCAGCTACCCTGTTCAGAGAATGTGCTTGGCCTATAGGGCCATTATCTTAGCCTTTGCAAATGTCTTCAGTGTATGGTAACCCTTTGTCATATGGACTGATCTGCTTCCAGGCCAGATCTATACAAATGTCTGATGGTGTGCTTCACCACGGGACCATAATTTTTCTTGTTCTTTCTCAAGCCAGCTCTGCAGTCATCCTGGGACTCCCACTGCTTCAACAGCATTCTCCTGTGCTTGATTGGACTACTCCTGAGGTATTGGCGTGGGGTCCCTTGTGTCACTCCACATGCCTGGCCAAGCTCACGCCTATCAGGCCTCTTGCTTTCTCCACTCATGAAGTTGCTCCGTCCATTCCACCTCAGTATATGGATTTCAAGGATGTGTTCTCTAAGCTCTAATGCTGAGCAGCTACCTTCTCACAGGCACTATGACCTCATTCCGAATTCCACACCTCCCAGAGGTCAGGTGTACCCCCTTAGTGTCCCGGAAACTAAGGCTATGACTGACTACATCAAAGAGAATTTGCAGAGAATTTGCCGGTGTAGGGTTGTTTTTTGTTCAGAAGAAACATGGGACACTTCGGCCCTGTATGGGCTACCGCGGCCTCAATGCCATCAACATCAAAAACTGCTACCCGCTGCCTCTCATCATTGAGCTCTTTGACCTCCGGGAAGCATACAACTTAATTCCGATCAAGGAGGGGGATGAATGGAAGACAGCATTTAATACCAGAGATGGGCATTATGAGTAGCTTGTGATGCCCTTTGGTCTCTGTAATGCTCCGGCTGTTTTCCAACACTTTGTGAATTACATTTTTCGTGACCTCTTCCTCAACCTTGGATCCTGACAAGGTTGCAGCTATTTCCAACTGACCACTACCTTGCGGCCTTAAGGCTACTCAACGCTTTCTAGGATATACCAGCAATTTATTAGGAATTATTCCACTCTGGTTGCTACCATCACCACTCTGACACAGAAGGATGCAAATCCCAAAGACTGGCCCTCTGAGGCAATTCTGGCTTTCTATGCCCTCAAACAGGCTTTTCTTTCCAGATCAGCACTTGTTAGGCTGGACGTTACCAAACCTTTCACCATTGAGGTTAATGCTAATGATAATTTTGTGATTACCTTCAAACCTGGTTCTGCTAACTCTCGAGCAGATGCTTTATCTTGGTCCTTTGATCCACAGGATTTAGAGACTGCTGCAGAACCAGAGATTATCATTGCTCCAGGACGCATCCTGGCCTTGACCTCTATCCAGGAATCCACTATCCCCTCTGGTGCCTCCCCAACTCCGTACCAAAATCTTACATTGGGCACATGACTCAAAGCTTTCTGGTCACCCAGGTGTACATAGAACCTTTACATTTCTGTCCTGACAGTACTCAAGGCCTGTGCTGTCTGTGCTCAAACAAAGTCTGCCACCTGTTCCCCTGCAGGCTCACTTCTTCCACTTCCTATTCCCACAGAACCTTGGTGTCATCTATCTATGGATTTCATCACTGATCTTCCTCCTTCTGATGGCTGTACAGTTATTTGGGTGGTTGTGAATCGTTTTTCTAAAATGGCCGATTTTGTACCTCTTCCAGCTTTACTATCGGCAGAAGATGGTAGCGGAAAGACTTCATGGCATGTCCACTCATATCGTCTCTAATCATGAAGTACAATTTACTTCACGTTTCTGGAAAGGCTACTGCAAATCCCTGGACATTTCTGCGGAGTTCCCCTCAGCTTACCACCTGCAAACAAATGGACAGACGGAAAGGGTCAATCAGTTCTTGGAACAATACCTTCGAGCCCTAGTATCTGCCCACCATGATGACTGGGTGGCTCTGCTACCTTGGGCAGAGTTTGCCCACAATAATCATGTTGCACCAGCACCAAGCAGTGTCCATTTTTTATTGTCTAAGGCAAACATCCTCGCCTTCTGTCTCCTATACCCTGCTCTACTGAAGTACCCACACTCTGTGCCCTGCAGAGGGACTTCAACCGTATTTGGGCCTCAACATTAGAGCACCTAGAGCAGTCGGCTGCCTGTTACAAGAAGTTTGCTGATCGGCATCACCATCGGCACCTCTTCTCCAACCTGGGGACAAAGTCTGGCTATCCACCAGGAATATTCGTTGGAGGGTGCCTTCTCTAAAGTTTGCTCAATGTTTCATCTGACCTTGCGTTATTTCTGCCAAGGTTAATCCAGTTTGTTATAAGTTTCGCTTTCCTCCACATCTCAAGCTCCCCAATGCTTTCCATGTGTCTCTACTTAAACCGTTGGTTCTGAACTGCTTTTTTTGTCCCTTTTCACTGGCTACTCCTACAACCGATTCTTCTCAGGAATATGAAGTCTGTCAAATTTTGGATTCAAAAATTTCTCGTAAGAAGCTCATGTACTTGATCGACTGGAAAGGTTTTGGCCCTGAGGAGAGATTGTGGGTTCCTGCTGCAGATGTGTCTGCCCCTCTTCTGGCTAAAAATTTCCACCTCTGCTTCCCCTTAGACCTCTCCTACGCATGTGGGCAGTTCTGAATCTGGGCGTGCCTTCATTTCCAAGATTTATAAGCTTCAACTTGTTGGCCAATCAGGAAAAATCCTATTAACCATCCCTGGCTATTTAACTAGCTCAGACACAGCACTCAATGTTCGTTCAACGTGTCTCCATTGTGCCGAGCCCCTAGTTGTGTTGAGCTAGTTCCTGTTCATCTGGCGCCTAATTCAGTTTTTCCTCTGTCCAGCTCCTGCGTTAACCCCTTGTTGTCCAGTCTGTTTGTTCCCAGCCAAGTTTCCTGTGCTGTTCCAGTGTTCTTGTCTGTCTGTGTATATGCCTGAGTCAGCTGTGCCTCTTGTTGCTTCCAGTGTCTTCTGTGTTCCCTGTGCCCACAGTGGCCCCTGTGTCACTAGTTTCTGTCTCTTGGATCCCTGGCAAGTGGCCCCTGGCGTGTGACCTGACCTCTCTTGCTTGCTGCCTGCCTGGATCCCGGCTTTCCTTGACTATCCTTCCGCTTTGTGATTTGGAAGACCGCAACCTGACAGTAACCAGTGGCGCAACATCCTCACCATCAGAGACTCTAGGGAAGACCTGGTTACTGCTTAGACTCTGCACCTTGGCCCTTCTCAGAGCTCACACCACATTCGTGCAAGCCATAGCACCCCCCTAGTGGTCATTGTCATTTGCCACTTGGCTGCCCAATCAAACAGTACATCCAGGTTTGCTTGTAGATTACACTGGTCAACAAACATTTTCTTGCCAGAGAGGTATTGGTTTTACTAAATTGGCTCTGGTTTTTGAAATAATGATCTCAATAATAACCTCATAGAAAACTAATGAAACATGAAAATTCAGCAAAATTAAACTAGATATGCCTACGTATACAAAATTATATTTTTAAAATACCTAATGTCAATATATTCTATATTCGGTATATTTAGAGAACTAATCACAAAGAAGTAATTAAAAAACTCAGTTTGAATGATTTCCTTTTATGCTTTTGATCAGGACAATCAAGTTGAAGGCTCCTGCAGTAGTCTGCCATCATGTGTCAAACCATAGCTTTGAAATAACTGAGCTCAGCTCTTTGAGGACATGTGGATGTAACTCATCAGGTCTTGGTGCTTTGTCACCCTGAATTTTGTCAAACTGTTTCCCAATCATATCAATTTTGAGTCATTGTGGCACCTTTGGACTTGACCTCTGCCATTTACCTTTGTGTACACAGAGCAAAAAAAGTGTTTAGTAAATCCATCTTTTCTTTATCCCCAGTTACCAACCCAGAGACATCCTTTAAGGGGCCTACATCCTCAGATCTGATATTTGGGGGGTTGCTTTACTTTCTTTTTCAATCTGTCTTTCATTTTGAAGTTTTGCACATCTTTTGTTAGATTCTTCATAGTTATTTTTTTGGCTTTTTCAACTTTAGCTGTGAACCACATAGGGTTTAATTTTAGCCTCCTAAACTTATTTCCCATTGGAATATATTTTTCAGTGGGCTTGTGTAGAGCAGACTTGAAACATTCACATTTCTGTTCGGTGTTCTTTGAGAACAATATTCTCTCCCAGTCAAGTTATGGAGAGCTGCCCTTAATGGAAAATTTGTTCTGTCACAATTAAATGTTTTTGTCTTTCCTGTTTTTGCTCCCTTTGTACAACTTACATTAAAAGAAATCATATTATGGTCACTGCTACCCAGATTCTCTTTTATATGCAAATTTGGTATAAGGTCTGCATTGTTAGAAAGAACTAGGTCTAGCAGCGTATTTCTAGTTGAGGCTTTTATAAATTGTACCATAAAATTATTATAAAATTGTAATAAATTCATACATTTCCGTCCTTTTGCTCTACCTGTAGTGCCATACTCAGTCAATCAGTCAATGTCAGGGTAGTTAAAATCTCCCATTGCTACAACCTTTGAATCCTTTTCTATCTGGGCAAGTAGTTGATTCTCTATTTCTTCTTTAGCACTTGGGGGGCTATAGCAAACTTCAATATTTATCTGTGTGTTATGCATCCGCATATGCAACTCTACCCAAACTGTTTTAACCTCATCACATGCTCTATGTAACACTTACTTTTTCCTCACTAAAGCGCATACGCCTCTCTCCTGCGCATGTGGGAAGTTCTGACTCTGGACGTGTTACACTACCAAGCTTTATCAGTTTCATCCAACCCGCCGGCCAGTCAGAAAATAGTCTTTTAACCATCCCTGGTTATTTAGCTAGTTCAGATACGGCACTCAGCGTTCGTGCAATGTGTCTCCACTAGTGCCGAGCCCCTAGCTTCTGAGCTAGTTCCTGTACACCTGTTGCTTGATTCAGTGTTTCCTCTGTCCAGTTCCTTCGTTAACCCCTTGTTACCCAGTCTGCTATTCCAGCCTGTTCCTGTGTTCCTGTCTGTGGATATTCCTGTGTCACCTGTGCCTGTATCTTCCTGCCCACCCTGGTGTGTCCAAGAACTCCAACCTGGCAGAAATCAGCAGCACAACATCCTCACCACTAGATGCTCAGGAGACCTGGTTGCCACTTAGACGCTGCACCTTGGCACTTCTTAGGGCTCAAATCACTTTTGTGCAAACCGTAGCCCCCCAGTGGCCCTGTCTCCCCTAGTGTGACACTCTATCAACAATTTTTTCTGTTACATTCACTTTCAGATCACCTCTCACATACAGACAGACATCACCACCTTTTCGTTTGACTCTGTCTTTACAAAAGAGAGTATAACCCAAAAATATTGACAGCCCAGTCATGTGAAGAACAAGGCCAGGATTCAGCAATACCAACTAATTCATAACGCTCTTCATTCATTAAGGCTTCCAACTCCCCAATTTTGTATGCTGGACTTCTAGCATTGGTGAAAAGGCTATTTAAACCATTGCTGCATTTACTAGCAGCGTTTCCAAAATCCTTTTTTTTCAGTACAATTAGTACTGTGGAATCCAATATTTGTGTGTAACATGGTAAACTCCTTTTAGTTATCCATAACCCTCCCCCTAACTATCCCCAATCCACCCTCTACTGATGACTGACCCCTGTCTGACCTTTCTGCAACCTTATTTGACTGATCTACCCCCCTCTATCCTAGTTTAAATATTCCTCCACCATTTCTATAAATCTTTCCTCTAGCACAGCAACCCCCATTCCATTTAGGTGCAAACCATCTCTGGCATATAGGTTGTACCTCAATGAAAAATCAGCCCTTAGTGCTCTAAGAACCCAAATCCTTCCCCTTTTACACCAGGACTTAAGCTTATCCACTCGGTCCACCACATGCCGAACCCTGGCCCCAGGGAAACAGCAAACAATTTGGTTGAAGGGATCCAGGGCACAACCTATTCTATCAGTCCTCCTGATCATAGAATCCACTGACACCAATGAGTGTTTTGGGTATTTGTAAAGATGATATTCTTCCCACTGGCCAGCAATCTAACAGGCATTTTTTTCAGGGGTTTCGCCCATCTTAAAAGGTTGAGAAAGGCGGATTTATGCCATCAAGAAAAAAGGAAATCTCCTGCCCCCCCCTTAGTCAGTCAGCAGATCATCCTGCCATTTAAGTATGCTGGGCATGTAGCACTAAGGCCTTGCTCTTCAAACGTATCAATGCTTCAAACTTTAAAGAAGCAAGTAAAGATAAGGAAGCACAACCAAGGTTCTTGGAATACACTGATCAACCTGTCACAAAATAAATGCAAGAAAAAAAAACATGCTTTTAAAATGTTCACAGCTTTTAAATAAAGCTGCATAAAGAGGGTGAAGATTTGTTTCAGGAAGTTAAACTCACAGAAACTTTGGCGTTTGATAGTGGAACTGACAGCTCACTCTCTTTTGATTTTTGCTTTGGAGACTCTCTTTATTCAAACCCTTAGGCAGGCTATTTAGTAAGAGGAAACGGCCGTTCCTCACCTAGAGAAGTTATATCCCAAGTTTAATGGAAAATCCAGTTATTTTCCATTTAGTATTCTCTAGATCAGTATCTAGATGGAGTTTTGAAGCAAATCTACACCACAACAGGTCTGGTTGTTTCCCAACAGTAGTATTAGGATTGATGTCACATGTTGTTGAGGTGGGCAGATAATTTACAGGTCCTGTTTGCTGCTAAAATCCTATTTGGAAGAAGGTATACAGAGGATTAAAGGGGGCAAGTGGCCAAGTTGGGGCATAGGTATCAGTAGCTTTTTGTTCCATTCAAACCTCTTACATGACATTTCGAGATGCAAGAGATTTCCTGTCAGGAGATTCTTTGACCCTTAGTAAATGGAACCTAAAAATGCTAGTTTCCCAAATCAGATAGTCCAAAAAGAGCATAATTGAAGCCTTCTGAAGGTGTATTTGCCCAGAGGTTGAAGATAGAATTAGTCCAATTTTTCCAGCATTTGGAAACGTACAGTGACACGCTGAGTGATTTGGATCTGGTAACATGGTTACCGGATAAAGTTTTTGTCAGGCTCTCTTTTTGTATGATAATATTGCAGATGACAATTGTCAGTTGTTTGTCTGGCTCATTGGATGCATTCATTAGACCTAGCAGAAACTTGCAGGCCTGTCTCCATTGTGGAATGTCACCAGACATTCTTCCTATTTTTGCTATTTTTCAAACACCTCTAGATAACCTGTCTACCCTTCAGTTTTTCCACAGCTCCAAGGATGTTTGATAAAATGTTTGTCACAGGGATAGCCCTGCTGCGGCTTCAGGAAGGTAGCCTATTTCACTTCTTGAACTTCTTGATTCTTTTGCTAACAATATCCAAACCCAAGTTGGAGAGTCACAAGGAGATAATTCTGCAAATTTAGACTCTGGTAGACCATTAGAAGAGTCAATTATGGCGTATGCAGGGAATAGATATTTGAGGATAGTATTCATTATTATTTTATTATTATTACGCAGTATTTTTATAGCGGCAACATATTATGCAGTGCTTTACAACGTCCATAGTCATATCACTAGCTGTCCCTCAAAAGAAGCTCACAATCTAATGTCGCTACCATAGTCATATATTTTTTATACAGTCCAAGGTCAATTTAGGGAAAAGCCAATTAACCCAACTGCATTGAATGCAGGGTATTTCTGACACAAATTACATCTATTTCCATGGGTCCATGGTTAGGATGGTACACATTTTGTTTCCAGCTGTGCTTCCTTGGTCCTTGAGTTTCCTGCTTGTTGGAGTGGAGACTCACTGTACCCTGGTCAGTCTGACAAAACTTGGGATAGTGCTCCTCGCATTGCAGTTGGTCTTGGGAGATAGCTTTGAAGCACAGGACTAGGATTCCAGGCACATTAGATGCCAGTCTCAAGGTCAGGGAGCCCACAGTATGGGACATCGCCTATGACCTTCCTTTCAAAGGTGGTCCACACCAATCTGGAAAATTGTGGGCAGTCCTGAGAAGTTTTGAAAGTCTTCGTTTTGTTCCTGTATCAGCAGAGAGTAAAGGTACCTGTGAACAGGACAGATCTTCTACATTGCCAGACAAGGTGAAATGAAGATTGTCTGTTTCTGTCAAGTCACAGTTTTTTTTTTAATTACAAATATAAAGTGATGGAGCTGGGAGCTTGGTCAGAAAGGGTAATCATACCAATCTCTGATGATGTCACTGATAAGATCAAACTGTGTACAAAGGGACATCTGTCCCCCAGAGGTATCTTGAGATGGGTTAAGAGTGAAATTGAGGTCGTCTTCAATATTAATTATGCCTGAACCTTTTTTCCCCACTAACTCTAGAAAAGGGTTCAATACAGTGAATTGCTTACTGTTTGGGAGATATACATTGACAAACGTACACACTTGGGCCTGTATTTTGCCCTGGAAAGGTAAGTACCTTACTTCAGGGTCAGTGCTCAGTGAGAGCAAATCCCATGGTAGGGGCTTATCAATAATGACACTAACCCCCCTGGACTTGGAAATACTCTGTAAGAAAATGGAAATGTGACTGCAAGTGCAGGACCCTTGTGGCTACCTCCCCCTAAAATTTCATCACTATAGTGCCATCACAAGATAAGAAAAACTATACCTGTCATTCCGTGCTACCCTGTCACACATAGCTGGCCACTTACCTTCAATGAACCCAAAATTGTCTTTAAC
>NC_092860.1:65557022-65573099 GCF_032062135.1 Pyxicephalus adspersus
CACTAAAATGTTATCACTTCTACCATACCATGGTGCCCTGTCACATATAAATATCTGCTTATGTTCCTTGAACCCCAATTTCTCCTGAAAGGGGAGCTGTAGGTATAATAAAATGTAGGATAAGTGGGGGACTCCCCCTAAAATGTTATTGCTGCGGCGCTATCACAAGATAGGAAAAACTATGACTATTATACCATGCTACCCTGTCACACAAATCTGGCTATTTACCTTTTGTGAACCCTAATTTCTTAGAAACAGGTGGATATGGAGACCTGAAAATGTAGTAGTAACAACATGTCCCCCTTGGCAATCTGTCACATCAATTGCATTTTTCTGGAAGTATCCATTGCAGAAATTTTGGGGTACAAAGAAGATTAGCAGCCCCCTATAACTGACAGGATGCATTATAGGGTGTAGTTTCTGTTCTTTGGTACAGGAATGGTGTGCATGGAGCAATATATGAACGGCCAGCACTGTAAGATAGATTTAGTTTTGTATCTTTCATTAATAACATTTGCATAAAATGGTGAGTGCAGAAATTCTTGATTTGTCATTTCTTTTATTTGGTGCATGTATGTTACGATAACTAGAAACCTTTCAATTCAATTTCATTTAAAATTAAAAATATTCTAGTTTTAAAATCAAATCAAAAAGCACTCTTTTTTAAAAAAATTTTAAAACACCAATAAAAGATTATGCTATAGACGGCACTGTCACACTTAACTGTTCCTCACTAAAACACAAGCATCCCTCTCCTGAGCATGTGGGCAGTTCTGATGCTGGGCTTGTCTGTTTCCAGGCTTTAGCGACTCCGTCCATGCCGCTGGCCAATCAGAAAGTAGCCTCTTAACCAGCCCTGGCTATTTAGCTTGCTCACAGACTCCATTCTGTGTTCGTGCGACCAGTTACTAGTGCAAAGCTCCCTAGTTCTGTGAACTAGTTCCTGTACACCTGCTGCTTAATCCAGTGTTTCCTGTGTCCAGCTCCTGTGTTACTCTCTTGTTGTCCAGTCTGTTGGTTCCCTGCCAACTTCCCTGTGATGTTCCTGTCTGTCTGTGGATATCCCTGCTTCTCCTGTGCCTCCTGTTGTTTCCAGTGTATCCAGTGTTCCCTGTGCCCGCAGTGGCCCCGGTGTCTGTCTTCTGGATCCCTGGCTATTGCCCCCTGGCGTGTGACCTGACCTCTCTTGCTTGCTGCCTGTCTCGACCCCGGCTTTCCTTGACTATCCACCTGCCTGGTGATTTTGTACTGTGCTTGCCCACTTTGGTGTGCTCAAGGACTGCAACCTGGCCGTAACCAGCAATGCAACATCCTCACCATCAGAGGCTCTGGAGAAAACCTGGTTACAGCTTAGACCCTGCGCCTTGGCCTTTCTCAGGGCTCGCATCCCCTCCATACACCCCCTAGTGGTCCTGTCTCTCTGTGCGTGACTGGAGACACCCTCTAATGTTGTGAGATGCTATACTGTTAGCTGGTAAATCATTTGATATACTATGGTCCAATCTATGAGCAATACTGATGTTCAGATTGTGCCATCTTGCGTGTTAAGACAAATGGCATAATCGTTGATTGGTGTTTTATTATTTTCTAAATAAATACCTTTTAGTACTTGATTTTGCCAATTAAGTCCCCTTTTTTCTGCATAAATTGAATTGCTACAATACTGTGGGGATATGGCAGGCAATTGCAGGTGATCAGCTCATTGGCCCTAATTCATCAAACAAAATCGGACGCTCGCTCGCGCATTCGTATTCGCGATCCGAAATCGTAAGCCGTCGCGCAATTCAGCAACTGAATGAGCTTGCGGCCGGAGCCGCGCATCTCCGGCAAGAAGAAAATTGGGATAGGTAGCATCAATGGAGTCTCTTGACGCATTGATGAGGCAGCTTAGGGATGCAGCGGCTTCACATGGTGAAGCTTGGCTGCAGGCTAGGGTTGCGGAAGCTGTGGGGGATGCAGAAGGGGGTCCCCCACCAGGTAGAGTAGAAGGGTTACGGCCGCAGAGGATTAGAGCCCTGGTGCGCCTAAGTCCAGACCCTTTTATTAGGACTCAGCGCCATCTTGGGAGCCCCTCTAGGGACCCTCCTGGCCGGGCTGGCGGGCGCAGATCTGCTCGTAGCAGCGCCAAGTCAGGGAGGAATCCCCTTCTTCGGCGGAGTCCTGCTGGGGGGGCTGCGGCTGACAGGGAGCGCAGCCCCCTGGAGAGGAGTGTTGAGGCCTCAGCGGTTGAGTCCTTACCGAGGCCTGGGACCTCCGGCGGTGTGAGGTCCCAGGATAAAGCGAGCGGCATGGGGGCTGTGGTCGCCAGGGGACGCAGCCCCTGTTTAAGGTCGGGTGCGGCCTTGTCAGGGGAGGCCGCACCTGAAGCTGGGGCCTCGCGTTCAGCGAGGACCCGGCGCACGGCGTCCAGGAGGGGGGCTGCGGCTGGCAGGGAGCGCAGCCCCCGTTCGCCTGGGTTGCCAGAGCGGCGTTGGAGGGCCTCACCTGAAGTGGACGGCGGTGGCGGCTGGTCCGGTCGAGGATGCGGCCAGGGAAGGAGCGGTACCGTTCTGGAAGGATGGGGGTGGTCGACCCCGTGGAAGATCCGGCCCTTGGACGATGGCAGGCGTGGACAAGATGGCGCCCTGCCCGCGTGGTCGGGAGAGAACCAGAAGTGACACGGGGTGGAGCCGGGCCGCGTCATCGGAGTCGCCAGGAAGTGACGTAGGACCAGCTTCGATCCCGGAAGTGCGGCGGTCGGAAGGGGAGGTTTCCTCCTCCGGGGAAGAAGATGGATCGGGCCGGGTGCCGGAGCCAGTGCAGGGCCCTGGACGCGAGGGCGTGGGACCCCTGGCAGCGGGGCAGGAAGGTAGGTCCCGGGGGGGTCCTTTAGGAGGATGGGGGTTGGATTGTTCAGGGTGGGGGGGGCGGGATTGTGGTGATAAAGCAAGGGGATGGTCAGGGGGGGGGGAATCCAAGGGACGAATAAAAAGAAAGGGGTGTGTTGGCTATACAACGAAGGGGGTTGCAAGTTTGGGGGAGGGTGTCGCTTTCGGCACGAGTGTTCCGGATGTGGGGGGAATCATGGATTGTCCAGGTGTTTTAAATAGGGTTCAGGAAAGGGTGGAGATGGGGCTGGAAAAGGGGGTGACACCGGTGATGGTCGCAAGGATGCGCCCCTTTTTAGATAAATATCCCAATAGGGCGGCGGCCAAAGTCCTGGCTGAAGGGTTTACAGTGGGCTTCCGGATTCCTAGTGAGGTTGTGTGTTTGACGAGGGAGCCACAGAATTTGAGATCAGCGCTGAGATTTCCGGAAGTGGTGAAGGACAAGCTAGCAAATGAGGTAAGTTTGGGGAGGATGAGTGGTCCTTTTGCTTCCCCACCATTGGCGGATTTGGTGCCTAAGAAGGAACCGGGGAAATTTCGGATGATTCACCATTTATCGTTTCCCAGGGGGGGTTCGGTGAATGATGGCATTGATCCGGAAGTGTGTGCTGTGGCGTATACTTCCTTTGACGCAGCAATCAGGTGGGTGAGGAGATATGGGCCGGGGGCTTTGTTAGCGAAAGCGGATATTGAGGCCGCCTTCCGGCTTTTACCTGTTCACCCGGATTGTGTGCGGTTGTTGGGTTGTAAGTGGGAGGGGGGGTATTATGTTGATAGGTGTTTGCCAATGGGTTGTTCTATCTCCTGTGCTTTGTTTGAACAGTTTAGTACTTTTTTGGAATGGGTGGTTAAATTTGTGTCTGAAGTTGATTCGGTTATACACTATTTGGACGATTTTCTTTTGATTGGGCCGGTGGGCAGTTCAGTGTGTAGGGTGCTTTTAGCTACCTTGCAGCACGTGACGGAAAGGTTTGGGGTTCCATTGGCGGATGACAAAACGGAAGGGCCAGTTACAGCCTTGACCTTTTTGGGCATTGAATTGGACACAGTGGCAATGGAGAGCAGGTTGCCGCGGGACAAGTTGGATGCTTTAAGATGTGAAGTGGTGCGGCTAAGGGGCGCAGGAAAATGAAGCTGAGAGAGGTGCAGTCCTTGCTCCGTAAGTTAAATTTTGCATGTAGAGTGGTGAGGATGGGCAGGGTTTTCTGCCGGAGGTTGGCGGCGGCTACAGCGGGGGTCAAGGCGCCGGGTCATTTTGTTCGATTGAATGCTGGGGTGAGGGCGGATTTAGAGGCATGGGATTTGTTCTTGGGGCACTTCAATGGGAAAGCATTGTGGTTGGAGGGGCCTGTGGATACAGTTGATTTGGAGTTATTTACCGATGCAGCTGGGGGGGTTGGCTTTGGAGCATATTTTCGGGGTAAGTGGTGTGCGGGGGTGTGGCCACAGAGTTGGATACAAGAGGGTCTGGTTAAGAACTTAGTAGTTCTAGAGTTGTTTCCTATTGTTTTGGCGGTGGAACTATGGGGTAAGGAATTGGCGAACAAAAAAGTTTGCTTTTATTGTGATAATTTGGGGGTGGTACAGGCAATAAACACCTTTACAGTTTCATCGGGTCCTGCTGTGCGGTTATTAAGGCATTTGGTTTTTAAGTGCATGGCATATAATGTGTTTATCTTTGCAAAGCATATTCCAGGGGTTGATAATAAGGTGGCTGACGCATTATCTCGTTTGCAGTGGGACAGATTTCGAATGTTGGCTCCGGAGGCAGAGGACATTGGTCAGAGTTGCCCGGAACATCTGTGGGAAATTGCGAGGGGGTTATCAGAGGGCTTGTTCGGAGGTCGGTGAGCGAGAGGACTTGGAAGGCGTATGAGGCGGTATGGTCCGAGTGGTTGGGGTGGCAGGCACAGTGGGCAAGAGGGGTCGGTGACACGCCTGCGGTTGGGGTGTTAGGTCTGTTGGCTAAAAAAGTTGCTGAGGGTGTGTCGGTTGCGGGGGTGAATAGGATGATGGCGGGTATGGCGTTTGGTTTTAAGTTGAGGGGGATGGAAGACGTTACAAAGTCCTTTATTGTGAGGCAGGCTCTTAAAGGGTTTAGAAGGGGGAAGAAGGTGTGTGACAGTAGACGGCCTTTGTCGTTTAACTTGTTGAAGGGTTTGGTGAGGAAATTAAAGGTACTGTGTTTTGGGGACTATGAAGTTTTGCTGTTTAGGGCGGCTTTTGTGACGGCGTTCTTTGGAGCCATGCGGATAGGGGAACTGGTGAGCCCTGCGAGAGATCAACCAGGAGGTCTGCTAGCGGAAGATGTAGAGTGCAGTGCGGGTAAGGTGAGTTTAAAAATTCGGAGGTCAAAGACGGATCAGCTGGGCAAAGGTTTTCGGGTGGCTCTCTTTTCCTTGGAGGGTTCAGGGGTCTGTCCGGTGCGGACTGTGGAGGAGTTTTTGAAGGTTCGACCTCAAAAACCGGGCCCCCTTTTGCTGCATGAGGACGGGACGTTCTTGTCACGTTTTCAATTTGTGGCAGTATTTAGACAAGGATTGGCATTGCTGGGGTTACAGAGTAAAGAATATTCGGCGCATTCATTCCGGATTGGGGCAGCCACGGAGGCGGCTAGGTGGGGGGTGGACGAGTCAACTATTAGGCAGATTGGTCGTTGGGAATCGGAGCGTTTTAGGGTGTACGTGAGGCCACAATTATTGTAAATGTAAGGGGGATGTGGGAGTTGAAATATGGGGGGGGGTGGTGAGTTTACTTGGAGTGTCAGGGGTTTTTCTGGCATGGTTTGCTTTGTTTTTTCAGGTTGGAACCCAGGCTTGGTGTGGATTCTTGGCCATTCATACGTTTGGTGGGGTACCCGGAGAGCTGCGGTCAGGGCTGACAGTAGGCAATTGGGAGTGCCCAGGACAGAGGCTACAATACGGTGGATTGGAGTGCCAGGAATGCTGTGGAGTGGGGTGGTACCGGAGGTCAGGAAATACGCAGCACTGGATAGGTCACCCGATGTTTTGGTTGTACATGCGGGAGGTAATGATTTGGGTAAAAGAGGGATAAGGGAATTGATTAGGGACATTAGGTTGGATTTTTTAAGGTTGCAGGTGGAATTTCTGGGTATGTTGGTGGTATGGTCGGATATTGTGGCAAGGACTAGCTGGAGGGGTGCACGGTCAGTTGAGGGTGTTAATAGGGGGAGAATCAAGGTCAATCAGGAAGTGGGTAGGTTTTTGGCGCGACATGGAGGTGTGGTGGTGCGCCACAGGGAATTGGAAGAGGAGACGTGGCGGTATCTCAGAGGGGATGGGGTTCATTTGAACGCCATAGGTATAGACTTGTGGTGTTTGGGTTTCCAGGATGGAGTTCAAAGGGCCCTTCGTGTGTGGAGGAGCGCGCAAGAGTAAGGGGTCACTCTTCCGCGCTGTGGCGGTTGGGGTCTGGGGGGAAGGTAAGTGCCCGGTGGTAAGTCGGGGGTGAAGGGGCATCCTGGGTGGTGGAGTGCCCCTTTAAATTGGCTGTGTTGGGGCCCCTGAGGCAGGGTGGGCCCAGGGGCCATAGCGTGGTTCATGGTGGGTTGCAACTATTGCAACTGGAGGCGGGCTTTATCTTCCATGACCTGCAGCCTGGAGATGTACAAGTTGATAAAGGGTTAATTTAGAAATGTGGGGGTTAAGAAAAGGTTAATAATTGAGGTTAATTATGGTTTCTCACCAGTGACAGCTTAACAGATCCTCCTTGATCGCGCAGCTGAAATCTAATCGCCTTAATTGGCAGATTCGCGACCCCTATTGCTCATTAATATCAAGGCAGGAATCCGGCTGGCAGTGAGGAGGCGAGTGTACGAGACGGGAAACCGCGCTCGCTGGTCGCGCGTACTTTCGCGCTTCCAGCGAGCGCGGATTTCATTGATGAATCAGGGCCATTATATCAATTTCAAATATTCTAGTTTATTGTTTGTTTACATTATCGCCTACGAGTTTTATCTTAATGTCAACAGTGACCCCCAGATGAAAAAAGACTGGGCACCACTGACGTTAGGGCACAGTGCTCTAAAGTCAACCACAGTATAATCGCAAAACCAGTGAGCGCAAAAAACAAATTAGGACCAAAAAACGGAGGTCCGCTGAAACTGATATAACAAAACAGCTTTATGGTAAGTACAGGGACTAAGGTACACAACTAATCTTGTTACCACAATGCTATAGTACAGGTTGCCAACCCTGCTGTTTTAGGGTGTGTATATCTAGCATATTCAAACGGCATGAAAAAATAAAGAGATCTCTATAACTGTTTGTTGTCTCAGACCTAAGTTGTCACTTCCTGATTAGGTCCAATTATTTTACAACCAGCAGAAAATTCTACTAATTTGGATCATATGACCTTGGAATATTCCAAAAAAGAGTATAGACCATATTCAGCATTAGCAAAAAACAAAAGGGTAATGGAGTTGTCACCATATAACATAAAACAATGTGAGAAAAATATATATAGCAGAACGGATAGCCAGATCCTGTGGAAAATCGCTTTCAAATCACAGATCAGGCCCCATTCCCAGGGCAGGTGTTCTTGGCTATAATTTTACCTATGGAATATCTTAGAGTCAAGTACATGTATCCTGTCCAGTCCATAAAATCATTTGGAACGACCTTTATGATTCAGAGGCAGTAGAGCTCGAACTGGGAGGTGGTCTTCTTGTTCCAGGCAGTCTAGCATGTGCCGGTCAAATGAACGATCTAGGAGTAGCCACAGAAAACTGTAACCAGCCAGGAATGTGGATTAGATCTGCACCCAGAAACACAACGAGAGCTGGCAACTGCTGTGGTGTATGCAGGGCAAAGACTGAATCTCCCTTGGTGACGAGAAGGTGGAATGAGTGACCCCTGCAGTGGGATGCTCCTTGAGAGCGAATGGTATCCAAGATAGGGTGCAACATCAGGGTATAGGTTAAACTGTGCCCCATCAAACTCTATTGATCTCTTGAGCCATGCTTGTCAGAGTATTTGATCTTTTAGATTGAAAAAATAAACCTGGCACAGCACATCTCTGGAAGATTTGTCAGGTAGGTTCCATAGGCCACCGACCATGTGTATGCAATCTAACTCTATTGCAGTTGAGTTTGAACAATCTAAAAAGTGATTGAGTATGACCGAAGCAGTAGCTCTTAGATCTGGGCCAGCAGTTGCCTCTGGAATTCCTCGGATCCTGATGTTAGTTGTGTGTTAAACTGCGAGTATGACTGCTCCAGAGTTGTAATCCGCTAAGTCATAAAAAAAAAGGATTTTTCCAGTGCAGAAACCTTAGAATCTACAGAGGTAATGTGTAGTAAGGACTCCAGCTCCCTCCTGGCAGAGCCTTCTATATGAATTGCCAGGGTATCTAGGTCAGTCTTAAGCAGGGAGGCTAATAAGATCCTTAGATCTGGAGGGATTCCTGCAGGGGTTGCTGTATCAGCAATAGGGAAAGAATTCAGCTGTGAAAAGCAGGAAGTGTGAATAGGAGAGGAACCAGGACTTACTGCATCTCCCTGTGATGCTGCCTCTCTGTCTGTGGCTGCACTGTGTCCCCCTACATCGGCTTTTGTAGCGTGGCATGTGGGCGCCATCTTGGGAGTGCTCTGTTAGTAGTATCTGCACACTCAGTGGGAAAGAACCACAGTAGTCTTCTGGGATGAACATGCTGATCCAGGACCATTCTTGCGCCGAGGCAGAGGTAGGGAGAATGTCCGTAAAAAACGCATCCCAGGCTACAAATATACCTTGCCACAAAAAGGAGCTCCATTGAGGTGCGTGCTCATGGTGCCATAGCGTTGCCACACCCCCCATCTTAGTATTCTTGACCATGTTCATCACTTTATGACTGCAGTGTAGCCACCCTCTGATGGCTACTTGAAGCAGAATACCAGGTCATGTCACAAAGCTCAAATTATCTCAAACTGGGTTCTTAAAAATGACAAAGAGTTTACTGTATTTAAACGGCCTCCACATTCACCAGATCTCAATACAATAGAGCATCTTTAAAAAGTGGTGGAATGGGGGATTTGCATCATGGATGTGCAGCTGACAAATCTGTAGCAACTGCATACTATCATATAACATAGACTAAAATTTGGGAGGAATCCCCACTGGGAACACCTCTTGAATCTATGCTACACAAATTACAGCATTTCTGAAGACGTAAGGGGGCCCAACCTGGTTCTAGCAAGGTGTAAAGTAGCTGGTGAGTGTATTATATTATTAGCCATGTTAAAAATGTATTCTGATTCTTCCATTGGTGCAACAAATAGCTAATGCATTTTAGAGGTCACACCAATACTCTTTTATTCAGGGCTACAATAAACTGATATCTAAAACCTTTAAACCTAATTTAAATAAAAATAATAATTTCATCAAAATAAGAGTTGGATATCTTAGATACCAAAATTCTTGGAAATCAAATTTCTATGTACATAAAAACTAATGGTAATGGTTTAGAGACTGCTGATTTTAACAATAAACACAAATGCCTAGATTAAAAAAAATTAGCACCCATCAATCTAATTTATGAATTAGGTTGCCAAGCTTAAAAATAAAGTTATTACATAAAAATCTGTAAATCGTAACGCTATAAAAAGCTTATAATATGCATAAAATCATCAATCAGTAAAAACAAACTAATAATAACTAATAAGGACCATAAAACACGCACACAAAAACAATGAGCATGATATATGTTTTTCACAATCTGTTCCTACTTTGAAAAAGTGTTAGAATATGCAGTCTATCTGCGTGGAGGGTCCTGTTTTTTTTTTTTTTTTGGCTTAATACTAGAGAGCAGCTGCAATCAACTACTTCCTATAGGAAAACTGCATGTTCTATGATTCCTTTCATCGTTCATCAAGGATGTTTACACTTTTAAGGAAGAAGGAAATATAAAACATTTGCATTTTGTTTTTGATATATAGGTGCTATGTGTTAAATAGTTTAAAATTTTTTATGGCAAGTTACTGCATAAAAGAGAATGGCCTTAACATTACCTTAATATAGTAGGTCAGGTTAAGAGACATAAGAGGAAGGCAAAAAAAAAAACAAAACAAAAAAAACCTTGGTACAATTTGCTTCAACAGTGGAAAAAAACTCCTTCCTGATTCCATGAGGCAATCAGATTTTCCCTGGATCACTGTTATCTTTACTTGAGGCTAGGTCTACACAGACGTATTAAAAAACGCATGTAAACGTTCCTAATGCGTTTTTAATGCACCTTTATTAGCATTTTAAATGTTTTCTTGTGTTTTACCGTGTTTTCGGTTCAAGTGCTTAAGAAGGCAGAAAAAAACTGAAAAACGTGGGAAAACCCCCCAATGAAATCAATGGAAGTGTTTGCGCGTGTTTTTTGCCATTTTACAGTGTTAACCTCGCGTTTTAATTTTTTTGTTTTGTTTTTTATTGAACAATTTTTAAAAGTCATTTAAAAGAAGATAAACATGTAGCGAATACACAAAGAAAGGAGAATATTAGGAATGTAAATTCTTGAGTAGTTTAGCAGTCCGTGTAAATTGTTGGTAAAAAAGTCTTTTATGAACCTAAAAAACAACAGCAATCATGCTAGTCAATGTGAGATAAGATTCATCTAGAATGATATGCAATCATAAAAATTGCTCGGGATGAACGATTACGCACAACACTAAGACCAGGAAAATGGGGGTGATGGGGGGGGGGGATCAAGGTGAGGTGGTGAGTTGCTCACAGGCACGGATTTTCTCAAATCCGTGCCTGTGAGTAATAGTTATCCCAGCTCTCCCATGTTCTTTCAAATTGCTCAACATTATTCCTAATCAGAGCAGGAAGATATTCCATTAGGCGAACCTCTTGTATTTGCTTATGTAGTTTCTCCATGGAGAGAGGTAAGGTGGCCTTCCACTAAATGGGAATCAGTGTAAGTGCTGCTACCAGAATGTGGTAAAGGAGTTTATGGGAGAATTTAGGAAGGGTTGTGAAGGGCAGTCCTAGAAGGTGAGTAAGAGGATTTATATATATATATCTGAGAACAGTCGATTTACTTTTTTGCAGTAATCTTGGATAATAGGGCAAAACCAAAAATAGTGTTCCACAGTACCCCAATACGCTCCACATCACCAGCAATTTGGATCAGTGCCAGGGAACAAATGGTGAAGCACATCAGGAGTGTGGTACCAACGAAAAATAATTTTATATACATTTTCATTGTACAATGTATAAATTAGGCTCTTGTGCGCAGCCTCCCAAATCTCCGGCCACTAGTCAGCATCCAAAAGCCGACCCAGTATGTCCTCCCATGTACGCATGCATGCGAATTTACCTGAACATTGTGGAATGAAGGAGATGGTATATGAAGGAGGTGATGCCCTTAGATCACAGGCCATCTATACATAGCCTTTCAAAAAAGGTTAATTCTGTAAACCTGGGGGTATGTTGAAGGGAAGAAATATAGTGCCTTATCTGTAGGTAAGCATAAAAAGAGGATTGAGGAAGCTCAAATTTATCCCCAAGCTCAGAGAAGGAAAACAATCGCTTCTCTACCGAGTGTAAAATATGTTCAATGTGGAATAACCCTCTTTGCTTCCAAAGTTTCAACATATTCAGTGAAAGGCGACCAGGTATCTGTGGGGTATGAATGAAAGAGATTAGCACTGATGCAGTAGACAGAAGGTTATATCGACCTTTAAAGGTGCACCATAGATTTTGTGTGAACAACATGGGAGAGAGCAAGACTTTGTCAGCAAGAAATAAGGAAGAGCTCCACAACATAGTATTGGGGTGAATGAGAGAGATCCATTGCTCCTCTAATTCTCTACAGACACTGGGGGGAGTGAGCGAGACCCAGGATGGCAAATACCGGAGATGGGCTGCTACATAATACAGTATTTGTGTAAAGCTGGGGCCTCCAGACCTCCAAATTCCCAGAGGGTTACATAAAATACACCCAAATGAAATTGAGGAAAATCTATATTTTTTAAAGCTTGCGCTGGTACCCTAACCGGAAGTGTCTCAAGCAAATAAAGTTTGGGAAGTAGCATCATTTTCACTGATGCTATCTGCCCTAGTAGTGACAATAAACGATTTTTTCAGTTGCTTAAAAGAGACTGTAGCTCTCGAAAGAGAGTAGGAAAATTGTGTGAGTATAGTTGGTCATAGGTGGATGTGATTTAAGTCCCAAGGTATCTAATAGACCGCTCCCTCCTTAAAGGGATAGGTGTCCTGTAGTGATGAATGCTGCAAGAGGGGCATATGCTTCAGTTTTTGTATTGAGCTCACTTTCTATCCTGAAATTTCAAGTGCGGAGTTCACTTTATAAATCCGGGAGAGAAATAGCCGGTTGAGTTAGAGTAAGAAGAACATCATCTGCATATAATGATATTTTGTAGGATGATCCATGCTCTGGTACACCCTGACAATTAGGGTTGGCTCTGATTTTAGCCGCCAAGGGCTCAATGCTTAGGGCAAAAAGCAGGGGCAACAGAGGACAACCTTGTAGCATGCCATGCTTTATAGGGAACATTGTGGATGAAGCATGCAGCAGTTTGACTGATGCCGTAGGGGAACTGTACAGGGATTTATTTGCTCTGAGAAACGGTCCTGAGAACCCCATTCTACTTAAGAGTAGAAAACATAAAGGGCCAGCTCAAACAGTCAAAGGACGTTTCTGCATCCAGGCTGGGAATCAGTGAGGGAGCTTTACGTTTGTTGAGAGTATCAATTATCTTCCTGGTGTTATCATTGGCATGAGGATGTGGAATAAAGCCCGTCTGATCCCCATGTACAAGAAACGGAAGAAATTTTGATAATCTATTCGTCAAGATTTTTGTGAAAATTTTAAGGTCAGAATTCAATAATGCTATAGGTCAGTAATTTGTACAGTCCATCGGGTCTTTGCCTGGCTTAGGTACTACTGTGAGGTGGAAGCTTAACATTGAGAAAGGGCTTGGTTTGCCCTTCATAAAGTCAATAAATAATTCTACAAGATGTGTCAATAGGTCAGGTAGAAAGGTTTTGTAGTAGGGGTATTGGAGGCCATCTGGGCCAGGGGCATTGGCAGGTGGTAGCTGTGTAATTACCTTAAATATTTCCTGCACTGTGATAGGACAGGTAAGCAGCTCTTTTATTTTCTGTAGTGATGCTCCAAAGGACTTTTGAGCCTGATGAACCGTTTGGTAGAATTGGGTGTGATACGATTCAAACCTGGAGGCTATGTGTGATGGATCATATCGTATTATAACCCTCCTGTCCTTAATAGCTATAGGTGTTGAGTTAACTTGCATTTCCCTAATTTGCATTCCAGAAGTGTGTCTGTTTCGTTCTACTTGTGGTAAAACAATTGATGCGAGTGCTGCATCATCCAGCTGACCTTCCTCAGCTGCAAAGCCCTCAATTTGTAGTGGAGGGAGACAACCTCCCCCAGTAGTCTCAATGACAGTTTACATGCAAGCCGCTGTTCCGCAATGCGCAACGCCTGCTCTGTGTCGACGCGTTGCTGATTAGAGTCCCATTTAAGGCGGGAACTCTGCCCTCTAAGAACCGTCTTATGAGCCTTCCAGAGTGTGGAGGCATGCACCACGATCCCCTGTTATCAGTAAAGTATTGTTGTATGCCAGTAGTCAGGGCCAGATTGGTACCTGCATTTTTAAGGAAGAAATCATTCAGCTTCCAATGACAAACCCTGACAATTGTGGGAGAAAAGAGAACATTCAATGTAATCGGAGCATGATCCGACCAAGCAATGGGATGGACCTCAGAAGTAACACTATTTTGCAAAAGAGGGAGATTGGTAAAGAGCTAGTCGATACGTGTGTGAGTATGATGAGGGAGTGAGTAGAAGGAATCCCCTGGGATGATGGATTCTCCAATTATCATATAATTGGTAACACCTAATTATTTTCCTAAAAGCTTCCTAAAAGAGTGTTGTAGCACCTGTGCCGAGGGAGAGGATGTACCAGTAGTCAACCTATCCTGTGTTGGGGAAAAAATCAAACTAAAATCCCCTCCCACTATCAGGAAAGTATGCGTGAATTCCTCCAAGAGGGCCAGTGTTTTGGAAAGAAATTGTGTCTGACCTACATTTAGAGCAAACAAATTGCACAGAATAAGAGGAACCCCCTGAAGAGTCCCGTTCAAAAGAAGGAATCTACCCTCAGGGTCCAGAACAGAACAAGTTAATGTATTTCAATGAGTTTTTTAATAATATAGCCACTCCTGATTTTTTTTTTGTTTTGTTTTTTGTTTAAGGCGAGTTAGCCATGTAAACCCCTGGGTAATGCTTAGACACAAAAATAAAGGAACCAGTATGATCAAAGTGAGTCTCTTCCAAAAAAAAAAATTCAGCCAACAATTTTTTGAATTCCCTAGAGAAAGGCCAGCTTTCTCTTTGTGTTAGAGTTCAGGCCCTTAATGTTAAAGGATAATATTCTTGTAGCCATAATAGTGGTCGGAGATTTGGGAAGCGCTAAAAGACCCCTGTAACAGATCTTGATGTTTAGGCATAGTAAGCCCGGTCACCCAAAAGGTCATCCAAAGTGTCAAACGGTCATGGAAAATGGACCCCCTAATTCCTGAGCACGGGGGAAAGGTGACGAAGAGAGGGATCAGGAAGTGGGAGGAATACAAGAGAATTAGAAACAAATAAAAAAAACAAAAAACAAACAGTATTAAATAAAAACCACAAGTTTGCATAGTGGTCGCAGAAAAGCGACCCAGAGGTCTACAACACCAGTTGGTCCCTGCACTCAAAAAGGAACAGGGGGAACTTAAAGAATCGGACTGGTGTATCGGACTTCCCATGGGGGATAGCAGCCCAGGGGGCCCAGAAGTCATAAAATTTACAACCATCCAGTGCCCCTTGCCATCCCACCTAAGAGCAATATAAACAGCAAAATATGTCTAGCGGGCAAGCAAAACTGCAATAGGAACAGAATCCATAACATCATAGAGCGATTATCAATCGAATACCAGAGAATGGTGACAAAAAACAAGAAAGAACCTTCAGCTCTAGACAGAAAACATGGAGGGCTCATTATCCTTGATCCCTGAAGAGATTCTCAGGAGGAGCAGAAGTCCTGGAACACTGGCGGGATTTTTTCTTGGGAGCCACTAGTTGCTATTGAGGGGGGTGGAAGATGGCTTCTTGAGTAGGTCCCAGCCTGGAATCTTTGGTACTGTAATCCCCAGGTCCTCGCAAAAGGAAGAAAGTTCCTCTAGAAAACGTAGGGAGGTGGATCTGCCATTCTTCCGGGGGATAAGGCAAAAAGTAAAGCCCCAGCGATATGGAATGCGATTGTCCCTGAGAACTGTAAGAAGAGGATGCAAAAGCCTACACTGCTGAAGGGTATGCCATGAAAGATCTTGGAGTAAGGGGCACCTTAAAATTCAAAACTACACAATTGCTTCTTTCAGCTCAAAATCCACCAGCCAGCATATGACATCACTCGGATGGGAGGCAGATAAGGGAGACCGCAGGGATCTGTGAGCATGATCAAACCTAATTTCCTGTGCAACCAGACAGCCAAGTATGGTATTAAAAATGGCCTGTAAAACTGCTTCAAGGTCCTCCAGACGGGTAGCCTCCCGAAGACCCCTCACGCGGATGTTGTTTCTCCAGAACCTATTATCCAAATCCTTTAAGGAGCTGTATAAATCACAAAACTTAAGCTAATAGTCATAAGTCTTATGCTCAAGTTGACAGATGGCCTCCTTAGCTTGTTGGACTTCCTCATCCATGCCCTCCACCTTTCCCGAAAGTTACTGGAAATCTGTGCGGAGTGCCCCTATCTCTGAGTGACATGTGGCTTGTACCTCTGTAATCAGCAGGTGAAAGTCTGCCATAGTAGGTACGCTTTGTAAGTAATTTCTCCAGCTGAGGGCCTGGTATAGGTTGGCAATCAGGGGTAGATGTCGGAGGACTAGTACAATGGAAAACTCACCAGGGCTGCATCCATTTAGACTGAAGAGCACTGAGAGGTCTGCTGATGTACTGGCTGAGAAGCAGGAGCCTGAGGCCTTATAAGGTGTATGTCTGCTACAGAGGAGCATTGTGGCAAGGCAGCTGTGAAGACCAACCTTCCGACATGGGAAGCCCTGGGAAGGAATCCTTCGAGTCCTCAGTAGAAGCTGCTGTAGAGGAGAGCTCAAGATTGCAGGGGGGAGGGCTGCCAGTGTGTATGCTTGTAGCGGTATCCTGAGAGGAAAACTCAGAATGCGGGTGGATCGGG
>NC_092860.1:65573105-65576101 GCF_032062135.1 Pyxicephalus adspersus
GGGGGGGGGGGGGGGGGGGGAAATCGTGCTCGTGGGTCTGGCGCCATCTTGGGCACATGTGGCTGCACAGGACATTGCACAGGACACCAATATAATCCCAGATGGAGTGCTGAGAGGCATCAGGTTGGGTGGAAAGGATAGGTGTACCTCTCAGGGTTTTTTCTTCCTGATTCTGCACATTGTTGTAAGCTGTGGAGCCTGCTATCAGCAAAAGGTGGGTCGGTCAGAAGCAGAGCACACTATTCACATGTCCAACCTCCTAGCCCACCAGGCCACGCCCCTGATTTAATGTTTTAAGCATTGCAAGCACCGTTATAGATAACGCTCATAAACATGCCTCAAAGAAATATCCTGGTGTAGATTAGCCCATTGGAATGCACAGGAATTTCAAACACGGGCCTTAAAGCTTTAATACCCAGTTATATTCTGTGCTTCTAGAAAAGCATCTGAATTCTATTACATAGTTTGGTGTCATCTGCAAACACAGAAATGGTACTTTTAATCCCAAACTTTAAATCATTTATAAAGATGATATAACCTCTTAAACTTATTACCCATTGGAATATATTCGTCAGTATGCTTGTCTAGAACAGCCTTGAAACATTCCCATTTCTGTTCTGTGTTCTTTGAGGACAATATTGTCTCCCAGTCCAAGTCACATGGAGCTGTCCTTAATAATGAAAAATGTGCTCTCTTAACATTAAATGTTTTTATCTTTCCTGTTTTTGCTTCCTGTTTACAGCTTACATTAAATGAAATCATATTATGGTCACTGCTACCCAGATTCTCTTTTATATGCACATTTGTTATAAGCTCTGCATTGTTAGAAAGAACATGGTCCAGCAGAGTATTATTTGTAGTTGGGGCTTGCATAAACTGTACCATAAAATTATCTTGTATTTGATTTCATAAATGTCTCCAGTTTTTGCTGCTTTTTCAATTTGTGCTAGTAGTTGATTCTCTATTTCTACCTTAGCACTGGGGGGCCTATAGCAGACTCCAATAATTAATTGTGTATTATGCATCCCCACATTCAATTACACCGATATTGCCTCAACCTCATTGCTTGCTTCATCAACAATTTCTTCTTTCACATTCACTTTCAGATCACTTCTCACATACAGACACCACCACCTTTTCGGTCAACTCTGTCTTTACAAAAGAGAGTATAACCATGTATATTGACAGCCCACTCATGTAAAGAACTAAGCCTTGATTCAGCAACACCAACTAAGTCATAATGCTCTTCATTCAATAAAGCTTCCACCTCCCCTATTTTGTTTGCCAGACTTCTAGCATTGGTGAACAGACTCTTGAAACCATTGCTGCATTTACCAGCACTGTTTGCCAAATCCTTTTGTTTTTCAGAACAAATAGTACTGTGCAATCCAATGTTTGTGTGTAACATAGAAAGCTATCCCCAATCCACTCTCCACTAGTGACTGACCCATTTGACCTTTCTGCCACCTTATTTACCTGCCCCATCCCTCCTCTGTCCTAGTTAAAATATCCCATGACCATATAGGTTGTACCCCAATGAAAAGTCAGCGCAGTGCTCCATGAACCCAAACCCTTCCCTATTACACCAGTACTTAAGCCATGGGTTTAGCTGTCTAAGCTCCCTCTGCCTGTCCTGTGTTGCGCATGGCACAGGCAATATTCCAGAGAATATAACCTTAGAGGTCCTTTCCTTCAGCTTCCAAACTATTGCATGGAACCTTTTTGTTTCTCCTGATTTAACTATTGTCTAGGAACCCTAGTGGTACACCTATTGGAGCGGAAGCACCAAGCCCAAGGAGCTAGAGCATCCTACACTCAGAACGCGTGTTGCTCCCTGTCCACCTTGTACTTTAAAATAGTCCTACTCATCATACAGAAGAAGCATGAGAGCTGTATCTGTGTCCATACTGCTGTCATTACCCCCAATGTATAAACCTTCATATCTCCAACACAAATTGTTGTATAAACATGAAATTTTAAGGGTACACAGGGGACCCTGAAGGCCGATACTAAATTTCTGTCCCCTGAACATAAGTTGCCAGATACGGGATCTCAAACATAAAATCCTATTAAGAATCAGTGATTTTTTTGCATTAAAGTGGAAGAAAAAAAAAATACACCTTTATTTGCACACACCCATGACGTATGCCGCTGTATTTGTAAAAAAAAAAAAAAAAAAAAAAAACGCAGTGGCAGTAATGACTAAATGAGAGGGGCTTTGCCTATTTTTTTTTTTAAAAAAAGCATTTATTAAAAAAAAACAAAAGAGGGTTAAAATAAAAGGGGTAATTGACTATTTCAAGACCAGGGTCCCCAAATTGAATTTGCATGTTAGGCACCCCCAGGGGTCACTTCGATGGTACTGCCAATTGTGCGCTTCTGTGCCTCATATATAAATTTGCCCGCTCACCAACTTTGGGGCTGTGCTGACTGGCGGTGAGGTGGCACTGCGGTTAACCTTTCCTCATGGAACCCTGCTTAGGGGGAGACGTTCAGTCAAATCTGCAAACTCTGCTGTGCGAGGGACTAAGCGGCTAGCGGGGTGCCAGTTACACATAACTGGCCACTTGCCTCACTAATATATTTATATATATATATATATATTTTATTTTTTTTTTTTTTGTTAAATATATTTTGAGTAATACACCAATATTGTTAATATCTTCATATCATAATTTTTTTTTAAATCTGTCCTTTATGTTTTTTTAATATATAATATACTTTACCCAAGAGGTGCGCTATCGAATCACTCCTTAAAAGTAGGCTCTGACCCAAAAAGGTTGGGAACTTATGAGCTCGAACTTAAAACATGACGGTGCCCTTTAGGCAATTATATCCTTCCTTTCTGTTACAGTACAGTTTGTTTGCCTAAATGTATACCTGTTATGTATATATAATTACCGGTAGTACTATTATGTTACTACCGTGTTTCCCCGATGATAAGGCAGGGCCATCAAATAAGACAGCCCCCCCTTTTTAGGTAAAAATGAAAAATA
>NC_092860.1:65577009-65615825 GCF_032062135.1 Pyxicephalus adspersus
TGAACAATAACTGTGTACTGTAGTCTTCTTCATGGGTAAAAAAGGCATCCCCCTGAAAATAAGCCCTAGAGCATATTTTGGCCTTCAAAAAAAAATAAGACAGTGTCTTATCATCGGGGAAACAGGGTACTACAATACATCCAGTGTGAGTCTCTATATCCCATGAAGAAGCTAATAGGCGAAACGTTTCGGGAATGAGAAACTGTCATCTTACAGAAACTTACACCAATTGACATGTAATTTGGGTCACATGATGAGGTAATGAGCCCATGAATCTTTTGTTGTTATTGCTTTATTAAATGATACCGAATTTTAAAGTTTTTGCGTATAGGTTAGCTATAATAAATTAGATCGTTTTGTCAGTATTACCATGCCACAAAATGCGGTCTTTTCCTCCCCTCTTCATCTTAAGATAAGACTTAGCAAAATAATATTGAAGTACAAAAATTCTGGCTCCCCTTTTGGACAATATTCTGTTCCTAACTAAAATTTTACTAGAATTTTAAATAAAAGTATATGTTTATAATCTCAATTAGGAAAATATAGTTTTCATTGCTGACCTAATAAAAATTGTAGTGACTGGCTGTCTTAGGCTAATTATAGAACAAGGACCTGCCTAGTCAGTTTAGAATTATCTGCATATTGCAAATTTTGGTAGTTTTAAAATGGATTGTACAGGGATTGTGTGGTCGAATAGTGATGAGCCTGAAAAAACGTTAAAATTAAGTTATAACATCACATTAGTGATTTAAAAAGTACTGATTTTATGATCAGCATAAATATCTAGGTGCAATGATTCTCTAGAACAGTGTGCCTCAACCTCTACAACATAGGGGAATCCTTTAAATAACTTGAACTTCAAGGAGCTCCTGCTATAATTACTATATCCACAATTTCTAGTACAGTAGTGTGGTGGTTAGTAGGAAGAATGTTTACTATATGGCTCACTACTGGTCATTGCCGGAAGAATGTCACCATTACAGATAGCCAAAAAGATTATTAGTATTAGTTAAACTGACCTAAGAGACACAAATTGCTTATTGCCCAAGGAACCTCTGGAGGAACCCTATATGAGAAACAGTGCTCTAAAGTGCAGCAATGGCAGCCAAATATATTCCTTGAATTACTACTAAACAAAAGATTAGGCAGGGCACTAAAGAAAAGCAATTTCTCAAGGGAAACATTTTAGCTTATCCTTTGCTATTGTCCAAGTACTAGTAGGAGAATAAAACCCTGCTTAGACCCCACTAACGCATGCAAAAGTTATTTGTTGTATATTTACCTTTTCTATATATGTAAACCTAAAGTTCATAACGTATTAAACATGGACAATAATTTCTGCCTGGTGAAATCACAAGCAAAAAATGTAAATGTAAAAAGAAACAAGCTTTATTTGAAACATTTCGGGGGCATGTTTTCACTGAAGATAACGGCAACTGGCCACGAAACTAGGGAAGTAAATGGCATTCACACAAGGTCTTGAAGCTGAAAAGAAGAAAAGTCCACTTTTAATATTAAACAAGTTATTCAACTTACTTTATCTTCCCTATCTTTAACCACATATACTGCATTACCTGGAAGTCAACATACCCTTTTCCTTACATATAGTGTAGGCCAGAGGTCCCCACCCACCAGCGGGGTCAGCAGAAGTAACCGCTTGGGGAAGGGGGGGCACCAGCCAGAGCCACGGACCATGTCTCCAGGAGACATTGCAGGTTTAGGGCGGGTGGTAGTGTCTCTGAACACAAGCCACCCACTCTCCCATCGCAGGCTCAGACCGGTTATGGGAGAGTGGGCAGGTTCTCGCATCATGACGTCACTCTTTGGGGAAATTTCTTCCCCTTCGAGTGTCACACGGCTCCCTGTCTGGAGTCTGTGCATTTAGTTGTCTGTGACCTGCAAAAGGTTGGGGACCACTGGTGTAGACCAACTCTCTCCTAAGGGTAAAAATTGTCATATATTATATATATCATCATCATATATCCCCTCACTATGACTGGTGGGTTGAATAGACATTTGACTACAAAAGAGAACTTAGTATTTGTATTTTTTGTTTTATTTATTTAAATATGTAACCTATTCTGTTTCTTTAGATTGGAAACTAAAACCTTTGAGATTTTAACACAAATGCTAATTTTTTTCAAATGTTTCAAAACTTCAAGATCACAGCATGGATCTATGTATAAAGCTAGCTCTTGTATTTATTGGTGCAATAATATTGTAATATGCTGTGCTTAAACACTGCTTATGATCAAATCAATATGGTTTACACAAGGTCCAGTGCTTGTTGCATGGTCTGAATATGACATGACATGAAATGTCCAAATGTCATATCAAAATAGTGAACTGGAAAATCCTGGTGTTTCAGAGAAAACTTTATTGGACTCTATACAAGGACAATCCACAATTAAACCAGTGGAAATTTTGTAAGAATAATACTATTAGGATACCCCATAGCTAAGTTATTGCTTTGCAAAACATGAACAGTGAACAGTTCTAAACCGTGCTGAAGTATTTATAAGCAGTGTTTTCCCTGTGGTATACAATATCAGATAAATTCCTGACCTTCAGGAGGGCAATCCAAAGCATATATGAATGCTTGGAAATATATATCAATGTAGTGGCAAGAATATTGCACACTTACATACAGATGAAATTACTTTATACATTAATCCATGTTGGTGCGTGAAGTTTTTGTTTTATTAGCCGAGGCATATGTATTTTTTATTTTGTATTTATTAAATTTATTTTTTTTAGTTTTATAGGGTGTATATTCTACACCAGAGGGAATAGCCCACTTTAGGGGCATGCAAGTTTTATGGTTCTTTTGGTTGCTAAGGCTAGGTACACCGTGCAATAATTATCATTCGAAAACTAATGATTAACAACCGATCAGCGATTATTTTGAACGATCGTATAGTGAATGATTCTGTACATGCTGTAAGGATACAATCATCCATCATATAATCCACCAATATTGTACACACACTAGATACAATGGCTTGAACGATGCAGGAAGTGATGTTCACCAGAGTAAGTGTACCGCAGAACCATCCACGATCACTGAACAACCCTACACACAATAGCGAACGATCATTGCCCAATCAGATTGCTGGGACAAATGTTCATTTCCAGCGACATTCCTTATTCATCAGCGACAGTGGCCAGTCGTTGTGCACTTATTTTTTTAGCGATTGGTTGTTAATGGTTTGTTTCGAATGACAGTTATTTTATATGTGTGTATGTAGCCTAATCCATGCCAATCCAATATTTTTAATAAAATGAAGCCATCTGTCATGTCATAAAACATTACAATGTCACATGCTTTTTACAATTATCATCACACACAATACTTACTTATAGTGAATTCCATCATTTAGTCATTCTTCTTGAATTTGCCATTGATATATGGAACATAATCAAGGAAAAGCCTCCAGTCTGTGGCCCAAATCAATCCAACACCGCCTACTGATCCCCATGTAAATAAAGTGGGCACCCTGGGGACAAAACCAAACGTTAAACACATAGGGGGAAAAAATCATATTCTCTGGTCTGTCAATATGCGTTATAAAGTATTAGAATACTGCGCTTAATGTAAATAAAACCTATTTCAGCACTAAGCATGATTACATATGCTGTGATTTCTGTAGCTACACATGAGAGATCTCACCAGTTCTTGGCGAGCTGCTGATATCGTGGTCCGAGCAATCTTAACATGGCTGTCCGTCTTCTAAGTGACCTAGTACTTCAATAACACCTTTCTTAAGTCACTTCCTATGTCTGTTCGAAAGATGGCACCCTGGACCTTAGGTTCAAGCTGTCTATCACGAGCCTGTGGACTAATCGATGTTAGGTGCTTTCGTTTTTACTCGTGAGCAGCCGTATTACCCCCACCCCTTTAAATTGTTCGGGATACATTTTATTGCGTGGGTAGTTTTCTTTTTTTTCTACAATGGTTAAGTTCGAACTTGTATTACTCAGGCGGAAGTGCGGACAGCCCAGAGAAGAGGCGGACCTTTCAGGAGATGGCATGGTGTTGTCTAGGAAACATTTAACTCCTTTAACTCCGGCACTATTTTGGGCCCTCGTGGCCTTGATCCCAATGTATTTGGTGTATTCTTATACACGCATGTTAAAATTTGTCCAAGGTTATGTAAAAAAGAATCACACATATATAGTTTCTAGAAGAAAAGGGACCCTTTGTAATAAAAAGATGGTAAAGTAGTTGCACGTTTTTACATCATAACATTTTTATGCAACAATTTGTCAAACTTACATTTTCACTAATAAAGTATGCTTGAAATAAGTTTTAGGCCACACAAACGAAATGACAATATTTTTTGTAAAATATAAAAAGTGAGATTTTTGTCAGTTAATAGGCCAAATACAGCGAGTCAGAGAAAAAATTCAAAACTTTAAAAGCCTTTAACCATTTAGCTTATTAGTTTAATGCTAATCATAAATAAAGGCCCTAGAACTGATCCTCCTATTCCTGTGTTCTCACCGATACCTTATATGTGGGAACTATTACAGTTTACACATGCATGTATTATTATTATTATTATTATTAAACAATATTTATATAATGACAACATATTACACAGCGCTGTAAATTACATAGGGGGTGCAAATGACAGACAGATACAGATGTTGACACAGGAGGAGTAGAGGACCCTGCTTGAAATCAAGGAGGTGGGGGAAGTAGCACACAGAAGGAGAGGGATATTAAATGATGGGTAAGTAGTCAGAGTTTTAAGCGCAGAGAACAGATAGGCAAGTTGGAAAAGATGGGTTTTGACTGATGTTTTAAACATGCAGAAAGTAGGAGGAAGACCATTCCAGAGAATTGGGGCAGCTCCAGAAATGTCTTAGAGCCGTGCGTGTGATGAGGTTATAAGTGAGAAAGTCAGTGGAGGAGTGAAGAGAGCTGCTAGGGGAGTATTCTTCTACCAGGTCAGAGAGGTAAGTGGGACAAAGCTGTGGAGGTATTTGAAGGGAGAGCACAGGAGCTTAAATTTCATTCTAAGGAGAAAAGGAAGCCAATTAAGAGAACTACAAAGAGAGGCAGCAGAAGAGGTAGGAAGGATGGATGAGTCTGGCTGCGGAATTCAGAATAGATTGTAGACGAGAGAGTGGAGTTAGTGGAATACCAGGGAGGAGGACCAGACAAGTTACAGTAGACCAGACGAGATATGATAAGAGCGTGTACAAGGAGTTTAGTGGTCTCTGTGGACAGGTAGGGGCGGATTTTGGAGATGTCCCGCAGGTGACAGGACCGGGAAAAGTTCTGAATATGGGGGTAAATGAGAAGGCAGAACCAAAGGTGACGCCAAGACAACGTGCCTGAGGGGAGGGACAAATAACAGTGTTGTTAACAGAAATATGTCAGCGGGAGATTCGGAATTTAAGGGCGANCTGAGGGAGGTCCTCCGTAAAAAAATTAGCCAGGTACACAGCTCCATTGCAAGTTATAGGCCTTTGAGACAGAGTAGAAGTAGATAGCCCACGAGGAGGAGGAGGGGGAGGGGGGGGACAAATAACAGTGTTGTTAACAGAAATATGTCAGCGGGAGATTCGGAATTTAAGGGCGAGGGCAGGAGGGGGGGGGGGGGGGGGATGAGTTCCGTTTTATCCAGGTTGAATGTCAGAAATCTGTCAGCCATTCATGATGAGATGGCTGCCAGGCAGCATGAAACCTTGTCCAGGACTGAGGGAGACAAGTCAGGGCCGGAGAGATAGATTTAAGTGTCATCAGAAGATGGTACTGTGAACCACAGGAGGATATGAGACTACCAAGTGAGGAGAGGAGAAAAGTGAACCTGTTCAAGGACTGACCCTTGGGAAACACCTACAGGGAGGAGAAGAGGAATTACCTTTGAAAGAAAGAAGGAACCATCTAGAAGAAGGTGTAGGGAAAAGTTGCCTTGTGACTTAGCTCTGATGAGGTCATTGGCCGTTTTAGTAAGGGCTGTTTTGCTGGAATGGGCAGCTTGAAATCTAGATTGGAGTGGGTCAGATGAGGAGTTGGTGTTTAGATAGTCAGGGAGTCTTTTATAGACAAGGTGCTTAAGAATTTTGGAAACATATGGGAGAAGGGAGATAGGATGTTAGCTAGAAAGTAGGGAGGGGTCTAGTGAGGGGTTCTCTAAGATAGGGAGAATAATGGCATGTTGAAGGCAGATCCAGAGGGGATTTGGTCAAGGAGACAGGCAGATGGAAATGATGAGAAAAGAGAGGAGACCTAACAGGGCTGAAGGAGGTTAGTGATGATTTACAGGTGGAAAAGGTGGATATGGTTGGAGTGCCAAAAGACAATTTTATCATTAAAGTAGGTAGCTTTGTCTTGGGAAGAGAAGGTAGTTGTAGGGGGGGCAAGTGTGGGATTTAGGAGGGAGTAAATTGTTGAGAAGAGGCTGCATGGGTTGGAAGCTTCAGAGGATATGACAGCGGAGAAATAATTTTGCTTGTTGACAGTGAGTGCAGTGTTAAGGTGTTGTTGTTTGGCTGTGTAGTCCATGAAGTCAGTGCTGAGGCCAGGTTTCCTCTACTTGCCCTCAGCTGCATGAGCAGTCTTGTATGTATGCCTGATGTTCATGTTTGCGTTCGAATGTGCATTTGAAGTGGGAGTTTAATATAGCATATTTATTTTTTAAACTCTTTTTTCTGTTGCCTAACTTTTTTGCTACTACAAGTGGTGTGAAAATTTCACAATATATAGCAGGCTGTACTAAATAGCTCACTGCTGCCACGATTCATTTTCAATAGGCTGCCACAGGTGAGATACAATTTGTAGCATTTCACCAGAGAAAGATGTGCAGGGGCATGAGTAAGTGGTAACTGCACCACAACCTGAACATAGTGTTAGGGTTGGACATTACCTTAGAGTTCTCTTTCAGGTTGTAAGTTGGATTAGGCTTTTTTTCTTAACTGCAAAAGCTAATACAGGCGTTTGCAACTGCCTGTATAGGTGTTTTTTAAAGCTTTAAAAATATGCCTTAAAACATCTATACAGGCAGTTTTAAATGCCTGTATTAGCATTTGCAAGCAATACCTGCAAGAAGTTACAAAAGTGTTTTTAAACACTTCCCATTCGAATCTATGGAGGCGGCAGAGGTGTCAAACCACCCTAGTCACTGCATTGGGAGTCCAGAAAACTGCATGGAAATACCTTCTGATGCCTTTCAAATGAAGAATAATAAACAGACCTTTTTGGTCCAATGTTGGTTTTTGGAACTGCATAAAAAACAACAACTCAGGCCTGAACAAGCCTTAAGTGATTGCACACTCATCCTAGTGACAAATCCACATTGTTGGTATTATATCACTTTTCATCTCTTCAGCACCATAGTCCACACTGTATGGTATGGTGATGTTGTTGAGCTTGTCTGTAACCAGGGCCAGACTTATACTTCCTGCCATCTTTAAATAAAAAAGCGAGAAGGTTTGCTTACTCTGTACTAGTACACTCAGACCCAATGAATATTAGAGAAAGGCAAAACTGCTCTCTCCTTGCTAACAGGTTGGTTCTAGGTATATGCGCATCATCAAACTTTAATGTGGATGGAGGTCTTCTGATCAAGGCATAGCTAATAATGTCTATGCAGGTATGTGGCACTGTTTTTGACTGAGCACCTTTTTTTTTTTCACCTGATTTCAACCGACTCCATTTTATTACACAATCCTAATGCAACTGGTTTTTCTCAACAGAACAGAGCATGAACTACTGCTAACTGTCAACCAAACAGTGAAGGTATGGTATAGACACACATTGTTTGCCCAGCTTGAGTGTACTCCTACTATGCACATCAAGGGGTAGTTGGAAGTAAGGAAGGACATAGTGTGGGCAGCATAGAAGTTTAATGACTTTGGTGTTTACAGTGGTTCCAGCTCCTAGTGGACTATTGGCAGACAGCTTGGCATGGAAGTTGGCTTAGGGCATAGTATGGCTACACAGCAAACACCTTTTCATGTGATTCTACCTTATAAATATCTGGATTATAAAGAGACAGCTGGCAGGTGGTGCTGAAACCTGGGCTGTCTGTAGAGTGGACTGCCTTTAATTAGATTTGGATGACTTGGCTCTAGCTTTACTGCCCCAGCCTAACACTTACTGCTGTGATGGGTGGTTGCTGGCAGATGCAGATTGAGCTAGCTTTTACTGCCACACTATTAACCAAGTCCTGTTTACTTACAAAATAGCGATCAACACGCTGCCCAGCACTGCTGTGAACAAAGCTTCTGCTTTGTCCAGTTGCTGACAAATGACTTCTGGTATGCATTGTCTCTGTGTGATCAACCTGTAAGAGGCAGGCGCTTTTGGTCTACCCATGTCATTTTACATATCGGGATACAAATAATGCAGTGATGCTTAGGTAGATGTCACAGTAGGGCTCTCATTATATTACCACGTGACCGTTAAGTGTTGCTTGCAAAAAAAAAAAAAAAAAAGGGGGACTGTCACCATGAATTTCAATCCTTCAAAATGGGAAATGTAGATCATGCTCTAATGTGGTAAGGGACCCCAAATAGGGGTATAGATCTATGCTCATGTGATATGGGGGCTTTAATAATTAAATGAGGCCTAAGGTAATGAACTGTGCTCACTGCAGCTAGATTATAGTAAATACAGTGGACAGCATAAAAATGCAATATATATTTCTTTTAAGAAACAGTGCCCTATGCTAGATATGAAGATTCTTAATTACAAAATTGATTGGGATGAACAGAACTAGCAAAAACAATTTCTAGTTCATGCTTCTGACTTTCTAAATAGATCCAAATCAAACATTAAAATATAAACAAAAGATTGAGTGAGTGTGTGCAAGAGAAGTTGTCAAAGCTCCACATCATTGACTAATCTTAAAGAAAGGTTTTTGCCTACAGCCTAATCACAATCTAGTTTCAAATGCATAAAGTGGACCTAAACACTACCCTTTTATGGAAAGTATATTGAAAACCCTTTAGTTTTTAAATAAAAATCTTTTATGTTTTATACTTACAGCAGGCTACATTGAGATCAGGTCACAAAGCAAGAAGGAAAAAAAAAAAAAAAAGATTCAAGATGATGGCGCCTGGTGCTTCCAGCGTGCTGGGAGAAGCTCTACAGTAAGTTCATAATTTTTTAGGGGTTCTGAAATATCCAAGGTTTCAAAACCTTACTATAATAAAAACAAGACTTTCACTGTAGCTCAATTTTTCTGCACAGTAGGAATTACCTTTGTTTTTTTTGGGGTTTTTTTTTTTTTTATAGATTAGGTAAAAATCCCTGTATTTATTCAATAAGGCAGGGGGTAGCAATCCGAGGGGGTTCCGTATTCCAATAAGATCTACTCCACAGACACAAATATTGGCATTTGAAACTTTGCAATCAATTCCTCAATTCAAAAACTTAACATTTATATACAGAAAAACTATACAGTCTTTGAAATTTTTTCTGCAACATAATGCCCCCAGCAATTTTAGTGACAATACCATGTTTAGGGGCTTTGCAGTTAAAAGGTGGAGGTGATGGATTTAAACAATAATAACATTATATACTTACCAGTAACATTCTTAGTGTTACAGTTTAGTATTGCTTGTTTCTACCTCTTAAGTAAAAATGTCTAGTCAATTTGCAGCTTAATTTGAAATGTTGCCAATCATTCCAAATTGTAGAAGGATGCTTGATGAACAAGCAATTGGGAGCAATTACTGTGCATTCCTGTGAAGTAACAGTAGGGTGTCACTCCCTCAGGCTTTCCCTTCCCCTCTATATAAAACAGAACTGTTTACAGCACTATTCTGTCACTGGAAACAATTATGTCCAGAGACAGCCATTTGACGTGTGTACTTGGATTTTGATAGCTGAGGTTATAAAAGATAACTTCCATATTTTCCAAACTCTCTTTAGAAGTTTAAATACATATCCCCTATTAAACTCTCAATGATTTGATGTGAAAGTTCAGCACAAAAACTTTTTTTTTTGTGGCCTTGGGAGATTTACTTTCATCTTCCATATCAGAGAAACAATAAGAGAAAATTACTTTTAAGATTATTCCTACCTTCTGTTCTATTAACCTCCCTAGCGGTTAATTTCTTTCCGGTTTTATATGTCTAAAAGCAGTACATTGTTTTTCATGAAATTTTTTTTTACAGTATAATATAATAGTATGAGTATAATAAAGTTTGAAACACAAAATCATTTAAAAACAATAAATTGAATAAATTAAAAAAATCTGTATCTTTAAAAAAAAAAAAAAAATAAATTAAAAAAAATTTAATTAAAAAAAAAAGTACACATTATACTCATACTATTATATATACTGTAAAATAAATGTTCTTGAAAACAATGTACTGCTTTTACTCATAAAAATCCAATGTATTGCATTCAATACAGTTATTTTGTATTGAATGCAATACAAATGGATTTTGAATTTCCCGCCCTGCCCGGCCGGGACGTACACACGCACCGACGTCACCGGGAACTCCGGTGCAGAAACGGGAATAAAGAAGGCGGAGATCGCTGCGCTGGACGGCGCAGGACCCCGGCGGATCAGGTAAGCGCTCTATTTACTAACCTTCCCTAGGTGTTCCAACCCCGAGAGTGTTTCGGGGGTTACCACTTGTAGCATCTTTTTTCTACCCCGAGTCACTCTCGGGGTTACCGCTAGAGAGGTTAAAAAAAAAAAAAAAAAAAACAATGTGGATTTAACACCATATTTTGTCCTAGTGATAGCAGTGGCTAAAAAGAGGGTAGATCTTCCCAAAAAATGCAGACTGAAATTAAAACCCAACTGAGGTTCTTACCAGTTCCTGCTCCTTGTAAAAGTAGAGAAAAAGAAAAAAACGTTTTTGATATTGTTACTCAGCACTAAATTGAACCCCCTTAGATTTTTTTTTCTCCCTTACTGTCTGACAAATTGTCAGATGAACAGGCTAATAAGTAGGGTTAAATTTCTCTAGTTTATTAGCCATATTTTTTCTGTTTTGAACGGTTTTAAAAAAAAAAGAGAAAGTTGTTTGTTGAATCACTTTTTAACCTTTCATTTTCTACAAAAGTAAAACACATTATCTGATTGGTCGCCATGAACATCTAGCTCCTTTTTCAAATTAGGTAGCCCTCTATGTATGTCTTCATGTAAAAGGTTACAAATACAAATGTTCCTATTTAGAAATAGAAGCAATTTCTACATGTCAGAAAAGTGTAAAAAAAACTTTATTACAAACTTTATTTTATTTGTTTTTTTTTTTACTCTTTCATCAGTATACAACATCTGAAAGGCTCAAGTTCAAGAAGTTATATAGTTATAAAAGCTTACATGTATTGCTACAACACAGGTATATACAGGACAGTTCGCAAAAAAAATAAAATAAAAATTAAAAGGGGATTACGGTTTTCATTATTCTTATAAATTCCAAATAGTCCAGCCAGCTGAGTTTGACACTTGTATAAAATTGTATGGAAAAAAAAAGAAAACCCAATAGGAAATATTTGAGGCACTCCAACACAGGCCATGTTAAGCTTTCAAATATTTGAAATGTTGCTTTTTTTTTTCTTTTTTTTTTAGGTATTTTGTTGAAAAAGTAATGCATTTTTTTATATTTGTCTGATTAATATAAAAAAATTGTCTGACCAAAATGGAATGGTGAGATATTGATAAATTATCTGAATTCTGGTCTTTATTGTAATTTTAATGAGACATTTTCCACCCATCCAATCCAAAATTGATCTATAACATCCCTTGCCTAAAAGCAATATCTACCTGGGTATAGGACAGCATTACTGGAACAATCACCAGCAAGTAACCTTTTAAAGCAGTGCTATACATAAATGATCTTTGAAGCTATGTTTTACAGCAGAGTGGAAATACTTACTGATTCTAAAGAAAATCCTGCTGTAGACTGTTAAGTGTGCCAGTCAAGTGACTAACAGCTCTAACTATTTAGTTATATATTCATTGCCTAAAGGAAACCAAACATGAGGAAATATGTAAGCTGCTGCCTATTTATCACACTCCATTGGCTTCACAAACATGAAAAATGCTTACAGAGTAGTACTTCCCACTTTTCTGGTACAGGTCCTGGGTCAGTGTCAGTGGGTCAACCTAACAGACCACCATTTTATAGAGGTAAGCAATCAGCAATGTAGACCTGAATATTCTTGTGTTAGGTTTATTTTGATACATATTTTTTATGACAAAGTATGAGAGATGGGATCTGCCATTGCTAAACCAACTTCTGAAAATGCTAGTTGCATCTCTCCATACTTTTTCTAGGTCAGCAAATTGAAGCAAAGGGTCAGAGATGGCAGTCTGCATAATTCTCCCATGGCACATTAAATGGAAAGTCAGAGTTCAAATCGCAGATGACTTGGGTCAAGTATCTAGGCTTTTGATCAGATGACCAGCACATGTGGCAGCTTTGTCTAGGATTTTCTTCATTAAAAGGCAAGTATTCCAAACTTTTCCCTCCAGACACCCCCATACGAATGATAACAAAGCTTTTAGGTAACACTTAAGCATAGGGCTACTCTAAATGCATTCCAGCTAACTTTTCAGAAAAGACACCTAACATTTCCCTATACCCTCATTTGTATAAATTCATTTAAAGTAAACAAAAACATATGTCTAAATATATATATATATATTTATATATAAAACACTTATGAACGGTTCAAGGCAGTTTTCCAGAAATCAAAAATCTTCCAAATCCCAGATGCACTCCCACCCTCCAGAACATATCTACAAAATAAAGATTTTAATGCAGTGCTACATTCACTACATTTCTGGCTGGGATAACACCAAGTGATTCATTAGGGAAAAACAACCCTCATGGTGCATGTGATATTATCTTAGTAAAGCAGCCACGTCATGCAACCTAGCGATTACTAGTATGGCTTTCATTTAAATAGAATACATTAAAAAAAAAAAAAAAAAAAAAAAAAAAAAGATTGTGGTTTACAGTGTAACTACCCCAGATGCAAGGTGGGCATGGCTATTTTTGGATCCACGAGGCTGAATGGATTTCAGGCAACCAACCTATCCTTCACCTATGGTAGTGAAGAGTGGCCACTTGTTAACGATTGGAAGGCTTCCAACCACATTCACCGACATCAGGGGTTTGTTTGAAGCCCAACCAAGAACAATGTTAGAACCTTGTTATAGGCTTCTGGTATCTGTAAATTTCTACAGCCGAAATACAATGCACTTTTGCACAGACAAAGAAATAAAAACTGAGCATGGTGTTTTATCAGAAAAAAAAAATATAAAGTTACAGACAATGTAGTGGTCTACATTAGAAAGGATAATAACGGATCATAAGAAACGTCTGTAAAAGATGGGCCTCATGAAATGATTTCACAAATTTAATTTTAACATCTTTTTCATCTGTAGAAAGTCACCTACAAAATACAGAATGAAAAGAAACACTGTAATTATTTAATTAGACTTAACTCTTGGCAGATTCTGCACACTAAGGAAAAGTGTTCTGAACAGGGCACAACCAAATTACTGCTCACCTATACTGACCCTGCTTAAAGTGAACAGGTACTTCATGTGGATTGGGTAAAAATATAGTCTTAGAACAGACACTACAAGATCCCTGCTATTTGCCTACTTAACCAGGAAAGCCTTTACTCTTTTCCTCTCAGATGGAATTTTATTTTGTTACTGGAACCAGACTTTCTTTATGGCTAAACTCCACTGACAAACATCCATCCACCATCCACAGAAAGAAATCATACTAGACAGTGTAATGACAGTAAGCAATAGCATTCATGATATTGTGGCTGCTATTAAGCAAGGATTTTGCTAATAAATGTTTTAACTGAAGTAAAAGCTCACATTATTTGAAGCAAGTGGTTACAGGCTGAGTTGTAAAAAAAAAAAAAAAAAAAAAAAAAAAAAAATGGTTGGGATTCAGTGTCCTCATTAGTCACCGCATAGGCTAAGAAGAGGATGGGACATTATATGGAAAACATTTTCAAAAACAATTTTGAAAGCACCAAAACAAAGTAACCTCCCCTTAAAGAACTTTGAATAAGCCAGTATTGCAGGCCAGATCAATAAAATGATCAATTTTGGAAATCGCTATTTATTACCTTTTTCATATTACACTTTTAAGAATGTTCACATTTTGCTTTTCGCCAGGTGGGAATTTAAAAACGGGGGGGGGGGGGGGGGTTTAAACTTATACAGTGATCAGATACTTGTTTTTAAATTCCATTTTAAAAAATGCCAGATTAATAAAAGGTCAGTTTTTATATTCTTTTGTTGCCTACAGTGGTGATCAGTAATTAATCTAAATTAGCAATCAAAAGCTCACTTTGGAATGGGGGGAAATCCAATGAACTTAATAACCAATTAATCCCAGCCAGAATTGGTACTTTCAAAAGTGGCAAGATACTTACACTGTGGCTCTGATCTCCACTTTAAATTAGTGTCAATACAAACAAAAGTGTGTTTGAAACAAACTCCATTGTGGTCTTAATAATTCCCCACTTTCAAAGAGGGAAATTCTTACTGGCAAACTACAGTGGTGATGAGGCTTAATAAACATGGCGATCCTGCTAAAAGGCAGCTTTTGTAAAATTGGACAAACAGCCTGTTAGGCACAACAAAAAGTGTGTAATTTGTATCTAAACATGCCTCAATATAATGATGTATCCATGCAAACATAGCTTATTGCCCAGAGACATATTATAAAACCCCACGGCATCAAGCACAACCTGAACATTGTCTATAACCTACCATGCATTTTAAAAGCTTTTACAAACTTCACAAATTCGGTATTTAGTATTGACAAAGTTCAGTATATTGATAACTCCCGGCTGATAAAAACACTGAAAATTCATAAAACAAAAAAATGATATGTACAACTGCAAAAACATGACTAGAGAGTTCCTAAAAGCCAAATTATGTTTAAAATGTTTCAGACCAAAGTCCCATACCTAAGTTGGGAAACAAACTACAGAATAGGGAAGTTGCAGACAAGGATAAATTCAAGAGGGTTGTGGTTCTTTTTGTAGAAAAATTTTGTTCTCAATTTTATTAAAAAAAGATTTTTATAAAAAAAATGAAAGAAAAAAAAAAAAAAAAAAAAAAAAAGACTTTGTTCTAAGTTAAAAAAAAAAGTCTTCATGAACATGAATGCACTACTTTATGTATACATTTCAGTTTCCCACACACAGCAGGATAAGAAGTCACTTTTAGTATAGGCACATGAAAAAGAAACATTTCACCCACCAGAGCTGAAGGATTAGTCAGCATCTGGATGACATTCTACAATTTCCACCAAGATTAAATAAGTTCATGTATTTCTCTTATTGTTAAGGCAAGTTGCTCTTGACCTCTCTTCTTGTTCCTTAAGCAGCAATCCAAAGATGAGATGTCAATCTGATTTTTTTTTCTTTTTCTATATTTTCTTTTGTCCTGCACTGGAAATTTTAGACTTGCAAGTCCACTTCTCTGGAAATTGTAATCAAGGCCACAAAACATCCATGTTTTTAAAATTTGTCCAAACAATAAAAAATGTAAAACAACATCTTGAATTTATAATTATATATAAAAAAAGAGAGAAAAACTGAACAATTTCCACAAAGCACAATGAACCTGTTGAGAGAAAAATGAAAGAACAGTTATACTGGGAAATGTACACAGCATTACAATACACACAATATGCCTGATTTATGAAAGCTCTCATCACCCAGATTCACTGATGAAAGTGTATTCTCCTAAGCCTTGGAGAGCTTTATTAAAAAATCCGGCCCAACATATTAAATACAATCTGAAATTCAAATATTTTAGTGCAACATTGAGTGGATATCATTTATGGCTGTTTAGACTAATATTAAACTCACAGGTATACAATTTTATTTATTTTGGTTAGAATGGGAAAGCATCTTAGCATCTTTCAGGTTTAAAGCGATTTTGCTTTTTTTTTTTTTTTTTTAGACAGAGAAAGTCTGTCTAAAAAGGAAACAAAAATACCACCGGGAAAGGGTTAGATCAGGGGTGCCCAGCACATCGATCGCAATCCACTGGTCGAACGCAAAGGCAATGCGAGTCCTGCCTTCCCCTTCCCTGCTGTACGTCTATAGGGATGCTGGGGATGTCTTTCGTCAGACAAACACCAGGAACTTTGTGTCCTTCACTCCAGGACACTTTCCCATTGAGAAGGCTCGTGTAACAGTGGGGAGTGGGGAGAAAGGCAGAGAGGGCGGCCAAAGTCAGTTCAGGCTTGCGGTTAGCAGGGTTACCAGATAAGCAGTTTTTTTTCTTGTGCAGCACATCATTCTCCTATGACATGTGAACTGTCGCTTTCCTGTCACTATAGTCTTGTAGTGCAATGTTCTTCCATTCAATGTCTCATTAGCTCCAGTCACTTCTGACTCATACTCGGTATATATATACACACACACACACATTATATATATATATATATATATATATATATATATATATATACACACACACACACACACACACACACACATGGGTGACCCCTGGGTTAGATCATCTGATATTTTAACGCAGTCACTGCCCCTTGACCCTCCCCCATCTTCTATTTGCATCAATGGGCCACCAATATGCTCGCAGACAGGAATAAAAAACTTAGGGTAAGTTTTGGCTGTCTCTCACTTTATTCAAAATTTAAAATGTATGTATGTAAGAGTATGGGGCAGAACTCTGAGTCAATTCAGAGTCTGACTATTTTGCAGTGCACATGCTGTTAAGCATAGACATTGTGAACAAGGGGAGTTTTTTTTCTTCCGTGGTATATGTTCTATGCTTAGAGTTTCATTTCCAAGCTGTACTGTCAATTCAGAGTTTATACATCAGGCAGTGTTGTCTGCAATGCTGGTCATATCACCATAGTCCATTACAGTGTATTGCTATTAACTCTTACATGTTCAGGGGTAATTAAAACCTATGCCAGTGTGCACTAACTTTTAGTCCACTTTACATCTCATGATAAGTTTGACTACATTTTTTTTTTTTTAAACGCACATTTACCAATAACGTTTTAAAAATATCTGGAATATCTATTTTTTGATGATTTGTGGAGACACTGACAAAATGGAAAAACAAAATGTAGCTTTAGTTGAATATATTTTGTACAGTTCTGAAAAAATTCACATTTTCTCCTAGCTATCCTTAATATAGAATTCCAAATATGTGTAGTTTTTGTTACATACATCAACACTACGCTGCATAAATTGATAGAATTTAGATTTTAGGATATTTAATATCTTCCAGTACAATGGAACAGTAAACACCAATCTGTATAAAACTATGGCAGTAGGGCTTTCGCAAATGTTCAGAATTATGTGTACTGGTAAATTGGTTAAAACCAAAAATAGAAAAAAACATGTAAATAGAGGAAGTTCCTTTCCCCTCTGTAGTGGTTCTTGGCTGATAAGGGAGCAAAGGTAAACTCAAAGACCTTTCTGGAGCTAGATGGGGTTTGATAACACTGCAACAGGGACAAGGAGATAAGAGTAAGGCTAGGTACACACGTGCAGTCACAAACTACCAATTTACGACCGATCGTTCGATAATCGTTATCAAAAAAAATTGCACAACTACAGGCCAATGACGCAGATGAACGAGTAATGTCGCTGGAAACAAACGACCGCCCTGGCAGATCTGTTTGGGCGACAATTGTTGTGTGTAAGGTCATGTAGTGATCGTGGATGGTTCTGCGGTACACTTCACCTCCTGCATCGTTAAAAGTGTGTCTACATTATTGGTGGATTATATTTGAACTTTACAATCGTTCAAAATTATCATGAATAATTGTAGATCTGTCGCTAGTCATTTGCTTTCTAACGACAATATTGCATGTGTGCAGCCAGCCTAAAAAAGGTCTAGAACTACTCTTTGTTTCTTTATCCTTTGTATAGCTCTTGAAGAGTTCCCCTATTTCCTGTCTGATTAAACAAGGTCAGTTTCACAAACCATGGGAAAGCTTACTAACTGAACTTTGGATGGCAGTAAGAACTCAATAGAAGTTCTAATCTTTCTCCACATTTTTTAAAACAAGGAAAAAAAGTTTGATTTGACATACACTTTGGACATAAACATTTATTTAATTTTTTGAAAAACATAGTTGAATTGTTCAAATTTTTTAATGTTTTTTTTGGGTCCTTATCGCAACTATAAACTATATTTAAAGCAGTAAATAAAAGTAAAACCTGTAAGGCTTTGTACACACGTCAGGTGATTCTCGTTCAATTATCGCTTCAGGGCTAGTATCAGAAGAGAATCTGACGTTTGTACAGTGCTTATCCAACGCTGTTCATGGACCCATCCTGGATGATCCATGCACGACGAACAACTGCAATACAAGTGAACAGGAGACCGTGCAGCAGGGTGCCGCTTGCTCATTCCCTCCCCCCTCCATAGAGCAGAATGGCACTGTATGTACAGCACTCGCTCATGCATCTTTCAGTCTTTTGTTGTTGGAAAGGATCGTAAAGATCCTTTCCAACAACAAAAGTCCAACGTTCTAAGACAATACATGTTAATAAACAATTTAAGAAACTTCTAATCTGTAAAAAAAATTAGAATATAATTATAATATATATTAATAAAATACAACAAAAAGAAAAAAACACTCACTTCACATGTGTCCTACTGAATTATGAGAGTCCCCAAGACCAGAAAGCCCCCCAGCGAGGCCAATTTGTGGGTCCACACCTGATACCTTTTCCTCTTCACGCCTTTTCAGACAGGCTGCTTTTGGATTTAGGTTCCGTTCTAAAGAACAAGGCAATTCATCATAAAGGTGTACAACCAGAACAATCAGTGGTGCGAACTAGAAATTAACTTCCTTTCATGCAAAATCTTACTCTGTATGTTACAGTAACCTGGCAGTAAAAGCCACACTGTATGCATATATTACCTAAACAACGGTTTTGCAAACAATTTTGCCAAATAAATACCACAGCCAGTATGTTATGAGATTATTTCCCTGTTTAAAAGCCTTACAAAAAAAAAAAAGAACATATTTCTTGCAAACTACCACCAGATTTCATGCCAACAAAATAAAAAACTGATGTACGCACATCTAGGTCCAATATCTAAAATAAATAAATAAGTCAATTAGGCAAAAAGGATAAGACAAAGCAAACAGAAGGCCCCTGAAAGAAAAAGCAATATTTTGCAAGATGTAGGGGGACAGAATGTTAATAGATCTAAATAAAGTTTAGTTACTATATGAAAAAGAGAAAAAAAAGCCATTTTAGAACTGTGTAGATCCACTCCAATTAAAGATTTAAGAAATTACACTATAATAGGCAGAATAATATCAAGTTTTCCTTTACTTTTCTTTCTGAAGCATGCCATTAGCAAGCATAAATACTACATTAATTTTTACTACATACACAGTATATAGCATTGGTATTCATTGTTTCTATCTGAAAAGTAACAAATCTTGGAATTTAGTTTTAATTGGCACTTTCAGTATGAAAGGTAACTGCTACATTTATTTAAATAAAAACTAATGTATTCCGAATATTGTTAGAAAAAGTAAATGTGAAAGTCAATGTGATTTTGTTAGATAGTTTGTGTTCTAAATACAGAATGTATTTTTTTTTTGACAGAGTACCTGGCCACAGCACAGCAGAAAAATGCATTATGTTTGACTTGCCCCCCTCAGGGCTCATCACAGACACTGGAGATATTAGCTGCTCGTAACCAAGTGGAAAAAAAACCCCAGTAACTCCAGGATGCTAAATATACTTTTTTTATACATTTATACATTATATTTATGACTAACGTATATGCAATTCTTTGGTTTTTCTCATTACTCAAGCATCCTTACAGGTAAGCGAGTTAGCCTGCCAGACAAATTAGCAGATGTGGAAAAAGTTGTGATTTGCATATTTCAGCAATTTATATCTTCTGCTCTATGGCCGATTTAAACATACATTTTAACGTAACCATGTACATCCAAAAACAGTTGTTTTTGTTGTGGAGAGAGTGGGGAGTGGAAAAACTGTTACATTTTTATTATGGTGTGTCACCTCTGAGTAATTGTTATTGTACCCATTGTTACCAAGAATCTTAGTGATGGGAAACCCAAAATAGTGCATTTATCGCTAGGAGAGAATCTTCAAATGTCTGTTCCAGTGAAAACTGTGAATGAATTTACCCTTACTTTTAGGAGATTTATTTCTTTGTTTCCTGTTGCTTCAAATTGTTATCTAAAACTAATATATAAATATAATAAACTTTTTTTTTTTTTTTTTATTCTGCCTATGACGGTTTTCATATCTTTTTTTTTTTTTTTTTTTGAACAAGTATTCTTTAATATTTTTAGCTCATTACAAACAAGTATTAAAGCCCTATTACTCAACTTTTTGGAACAATGAAAACATTAAAAAACATTGTTGAGAATAAGTGTAACATAAGCATCCTCCATAGATTGCAAACAGAATTAAGTAACTACTGTATAGAAACCATGGTAAGAACTTGCACCTTTGCTACTACAGTTTGTCAAGTTTTAAGATGTGTATTAACATGAGTGGAAATGTTGTAGTAAGACAGGTAGTAGAGTATGGCTGTTTTCTTGCGATTTGGTAAATAAGAAAGATGGGTCAAGTAAGTGGAAAAGTAGGTTAAATGGATTTAGAAAAGAAAAAAATCTAAAAGGAATAATAGAAGTTGTGGATTTTAGTGGAGGATACCTCGCACTTGCTGCTCCAGGCTCATAATGACCTGCACGGCCTGTTGTAGGATGATGAGCTTGGTCTGGGCTTTGTCTGCCTTTAAATGCATCTGCACCATGCGGCCCAACTCCTTGAAAGCCTCATTGATATCACGGACACGCACTCTCTCTCGCGCGTTGTTTGACATCCTCCTCTCACGATCTCGCATGTCCTTGTCTTCCAAAGTGTTTTCCTCCTTAACGCTTCCTCCGCTGTTGGACCCCAGGAAAGTGAAGGGTTAAAGGGGGAGGGGTTAGCTCAGGGCCCCAATGAACCTTTCATTACCAGGGGTGCCAATGACACATACACCCACTCACACACAGGCAGTGTTGTTCAAATTCTGCTTATATGCAGACAAGATAATATATTGCATTAGACATGCATATGTGGATTGGGTTTTAAAGAACATCTACTAGCAGTACAGTGGACCTTAAGAACTACAGTAAAAATTTAAATCACTTAAAGTGTTCTGGGATCTGATAAATCAACAAAGAACAAGACATTGGGGAAAAAAATCAAAAGGTGGCTTAAAATAAAGCATCACTAAAGTAAAATGCTATTTTATGATTTAAAAGTTTAGCACATAAAAAATAACTATTTCCTTTGCTTTTTCAATGAAACGTGCCCCAAATAATGATTAAATAAATGGATACCCGATCTGGAACATGACCCTTGCAAATATAAAACACATTTTCACACATGTTCTTTTCTAAGAATAAGAATTTTTACTATATGAAAGTTTGTGGTGAGCCCTATTCTAACCAACTTTGTGGATGAATACAAACTGTACAAGCTGTCCTAGGTTACATTGTAGTTTTTTAGATTTGAAAAAGTTATTACTTTTGCTTTGTCTGAATATAAATAGATTTCAACACCTCTGCCCATTATATGTCTGCATAAAAAGTCAGTATTAGGTTTTGTAGGGCTTAGATCTTGACATTTTAGAAAACAATTGAAACCGTTTACACAGCTACAAAATATCAAGCCTTTCCTCAAGCATCAACTGAATACTTTACCTAATCCACCCAATAATCTACCCAATAGGGCTGAAAACCTTTATACATTTCAAATATAAATAGCTCTGTTGTTTGTAACCCTGTAAGTATTATTTAGATAATCTTTGGTCGCCAGAATACAGGCAAATACTGCAATAAAGATACATTATATGTTGATAATGGTAGTAAAAATGCAGAATGTAATAAAACTGTCCAAAACACATTAGGGTTTTGGCCAATACTTAAAACACCTTTTACAGTGTGCATTCTGTCCGTATATTCTCTATGTGGAGCAGAGGATACTTTTTTTCTTTTTAAGCAGCGCTATGTGGTTTTATCTGCAAGCCTTCAGTGACATTCTAAATCAAACAGAAAAAGGGCACTACCTTTAAAAAAAAACAAATGTCTAGTTGGACTAGTGAGTGGGACAGGTATTTTGGGAGTACAGAGTTTCTGCAGGATGAAGAAGGTTGATGATTTAAAGTTAAATATCTGCTAGTTTGGAAGATGTAAATCAAATATTTAATTGTAACACAGCTATATAGCATGGGTGAAAACAAGGTAACAAAAGACTGGCAGCTAAAGAAAAAAAAAGTATAATAATGTAGGGAGTTGGCAGTATGGGAGGAAATATTTGTAAAGGGGCTTAAAGCATCATTGCTAGGATTTCTCTGCATATTCAATACCAGTCAGATCAGTAATTGGTATATCAGACAAGGTAAAAGGTAGTTAACTCTCATAAAGGAAAAGGGAGGGCTAATAAGGTATATTACTATCTGGATAATTTTAAAAGCACACACACACACACACACACACACACACACACACACACACACACGTACCCCACCCCAACAAAAAGCTTAGCGTAATGATGAGAATTCTCAGTCTGAAAAACTGATAAATATTTTTTTTTTACCAATAGAAGATTGCTTTAGAAGACCCAAAATTATATTCTCCATGTCAGTGCTAACCTTGGAGTGACATAATTTTGTGATTGAAGGAGTTACCTTGGCATACCGCAAAAAAATATAGGTATGTCTATTGCTGTTCAATATGAACATTTAGACATTGTCCTAGTTATTTGTTTAAAATTCCTGACAGAAAAAGACTGCCAGTTAGCTCAAAGAAATACTAAAATTATACTTTGTCTATATACACTTGAGTACAGAGCTGGTGCAGCATGTAACAGAAGCACTACCAGAACCACGGCCCCTCAGCTGCCATATCAAATGAGCAGTGAGTGCAAAGCCAACTGGGCAGTGTGTGTGGAAGGGGGGGGGAGGATGCAAGGACTGGAGGAGGTTGGGTTTGGAGAACTGTCTGTGGAAAATAAAAGCTAGGAGCATGAGGAGTAAGAAAAGACAGGTAAAGAAGGAACAATGAAGTTTTGTAAAAAAAAACGTGTAAAAGAACTGATGCGAGATGAGCAAAGCACAGACCGAATTGTACCCATTAATTTTAATGGGCAGGTGGAATAGTGAAGAGATTATCTTTATACCTCACCAATATTATATTTAGATTCTAGATGAAAAAGAATTGCACAGAAACGGATGCATTACTTTGAGAATGAGTAGAATTAGCATGCACAGCCAGTTACAAACACATGTTAAAACATCTACTTTTTACACACTTTCACTACTATAAAGTAGGACCTTACCAAACTATACAGTTTGTTTGAGTTGCAGCATATCAGAAGGTGGCCAATGTGTAAAACTATACTTACCCTTATAACCCTTATATGTAGATCCAGCTCTGTTCTTTTGGTGATCTTGTCCCCTTCACTGCTCACACTGTTGTGTGTGAGTTTGTGGTGGGAAAGAACTTTACTGGATCCTCACATTAGAGCTTGAAAAGGTTAGTATAAACAATTTTCATCCACCTAAGTATGAGTCTTAGGGTTCTGTACTTTAGATGGCTTGGTCATGATAAACTAACATGATAAAAGTGTAAATGTATTTGTGTGTTGTTTAAATGTTCTTAAAGATATAGATATATATATATTATATAAAAATAAAAAAAAAACAGACTTCTATACACTAAAAAGGATAACTATTGCTTCAAACAGCAAAGTCCAAATGTTTTTTGCCTTTAAATTCATGGTGTTTCAACCTACACATCAACTAAATATGTCCCTTTCGTATAACAGAATTTTGCAAAACACTAGCAAGCAAGAAGTGGGAGAAGAGATTATACATGCAATGCCCCAAAGCAGGAGACTGAGTTAGAAGGGGTTTCTCTGCATGTATATCCCAGGGTGGAGGAGGAGGAGAAACAGACAGACAGATCCATGCCCCACCACTTCGCAGTAGGTCCCTCTCACCTCGCACTTGCTGCTCCAGGCTCAGGATGACAGAGACTGCCTGGTGCAGAATCAGGAGCTTGGTCTGTGGCTTCTCACTGTTTAGATGCAGCTGACACATCCGCCCCAGCTCTTTAAATGCTTCGTTGATATCTCTGACTCGAAGCCGCTCCCTGGCATTGTTGGCCACTCGCCTCTCCTTCTCACGTTCAGCTTTTTGTTCTGGAGAAAGGTTATCATTTTCCTCATCCTCCTCTTCATCTTGACTAAAGGGGAGGTAGGGTGAAGAGGATAAGTATATATGAAAATTAGAAAAGGTTTTTGTTGGAGGTGGGATGCTAAAGGAAGAAAAAAGCTTTTGGCAAGCCGAATTGCTATGCATTATTGGGGGTCCTACCCTATAAACCAGTGGTCCCCAACCTTTTGCAGTTTCTGGACCACTGAATCTACAAACTCTGTCACTCAAAGGGGAAGAAACTTCCGCGAGTGAAGTCATAATGCCAGGACCCGCCCACTCTCCCACCGCCCTGAGCCTGCGAACCGTATGGGAGACATGGTCTGTGGCTCTGCCCGGTGCGCCCCTAAGCGGGCCCTTTTTCTGACCCCTATGCACCGGCAGCGGCCCACCGCTGGTTTCCATGCTCTCGGGGCCCACTAGTGGGGGTTGGGAAACCCTGCTATAAACCATCATTATTTACTGAAGTATAAAACTTTGTAATCACTTAAAATACTATAAAACATTAAATTACTAGAACCACCTGCATGGCAGCTAATCATTTTTTTTTTTTAATTCATCTGAAAGTGTTAGCAGAATCTTACTTATACATTTCTAGGTGCTTGTGTCTCTTGTTCCCCATGGACTTTAGTAACTAGTATTACCCTGCAGCTCTAAAGATACACCCAAGCTGGAGGTGAATGCTAGCAAAGACTATGTGATGGTAATGCAAAGTAATATTCATTTCCCTGGAGCGCATGATTCCCTCCCACTTAATGAGACCTGTTCACTGAGCAGCGTGTCCGGCTTCTCTGTGATTTGGACTCCTTCTTATCATCTTCTGACAAGTCTGCTACTGACCGATTCTCTTCATCTTCTTTATTTTCCCTTTTAATTTCTGATACCACAGATGAAACAATAGCCCTTCCCACTGCTGAAAGTCCTGCAAATGAAAACAAAAGATAAAAATCCACTCTTTAATTCTTTAGCACTATAGGGGTCCATTTACAAATATAGATATATTACAATATAGGGGTCCATTTTTTTTTTTAATTCAACCAACATTAACCCAAAATTCACAAAATGTTTTGAATTTGAAAAAAAAAAAAGTGTATAAAAGATGGTGACCAAAAAAGTTGATTCACATGTCCCTTAATTTAATCCAGCATAACAAATGTTTACACTATGGGTAAAAACTGAGTAAATGAGTAAACCTTGGTTGAAAAACAATTTATGCATAAAATATATATAGCTAGCACCACATTTCAACTGATTTTTAACCACAGATTATTTATGACTGCAGCTGATCTCCAAGAATCATAGATCGACTAGACCATAACTAGTCAATTGGTAAACAGTTACACTAGAAATTACATTTCATTTGAGGCAGACCAAACCTATAAGCTTCACTTAGGTAGCCACAGCATATGTCTGCTTGGATCCCCATTGAAAACCTGTCTTTTCTAGCTTTCCCTGTTTAAATCGAACATCCCTGCTAGTATATACATACTGAATTCTTAGAGTATCTCTTCTATGACTTTTTGGGCATACCCTAAGATTTCCTTTTCTTTGCCCTAACTAAAATGCAACCTTCTGGTCATTTTTGTGTTTACCTCCTTCTTTACTGTTTTAAATTTATACGAACCTACTGATGAACAGAAAACTTGGTGAACCTTATTTTTTTTAAAATACCAATTTAATTTGTCAAGACCGGGCAAGGTCCATAATTATCATGTACCTCCTACCTGAACTGTGTAGTAAGGCCAACTGCCTCAGCAGGTGGGATTATGTTGGTTGTTGGTACTGACCCCATTCTTGGATGATAAATCTTATTTAAAATAGGAACCAAAACAGATATTGTATTATCTATGATACTGATAGGACTGTTTCACCTAATGTTTGTATAGAAGTGAGTACTGTATCATGTGCCTAACAGTACTGCCTATACTCCTTTTTCTGTGTGTTTTTATGAAATCAATACAATAACGCAGTGATTTTTTTTTTTTTTGCCACTGGAAAACACCAGTCCAGGTAATAAAATTAATATAATCCCAGATCCTCTCCCCCCTTCCACCAAAGTGTTGCTTCAAGTATAGCCTTCCATCAAACAAGGTTGAAAACTGTACGCTGTGCACAAATCAAGCTCTATTGCATTTCACTCCAATATGACTGCTGTCAATCCAATAGGTTTAAAAAAAAGATAGAGGAGAAGCAGTTTAAGGAACACAAGAATATGTCCCATCTGTGTGCAGATGCTCAATATAGTTTATCGATTTAGAATGGATTTTCTCTCCATACAAGTAATTGGGAAGACAAACAACTTAGATGTTACATTTTGGTCAGGAGTAGATCAGATTTCAGAAAAACCTAAAAAAAAACATCTCAACCAGACCCAAAAAAAGAGAATATACAGTTAAAAATGCACATATAAGAGCTGTTTCGTCTGCCACTGAATTACAGTATTTCTGTCTATTCAGTCCAGGGATTTGCTCTGGCATACAAAAGAGCTACATTGAGTGACCTCATTCTCCTCTATTTACAATGAGGCAATAGAGCTTGGTCACCTGGGGACTTAAGTATTTTAGTGCTTCACCTATTTGCTAGTCCAATCTTGAATGAATAAGGGGCTACTTGAGCCGACATCAAAGCCAGGAACAAATAAATAAATAAATAGAATTCTGGCTTCTGTTTTAGCTGGTTAGGGGTCACTTTTAAGACAGTATTTTTGGACCCACGCCATGTTTAAAGGTCAATAGAACCACCAATCTGAGCAATAAACAATTTGTGTTTTTTTTTTTTTTTTTTTTTTAATCACATGATTGTCTTGCTTTTTATGCTTACCACTGAAGTTGTCTGGTTGTCTGGTAAGTTCAGGCAGAGATCCTGGCTGTATGGGTAGCTGGATTGGGTTGTGAAGCATACTGGGTGCATTTGATATCCCATCTTCTGCTTGGCTTGCAGCCTAAAACAACAAGGCTGGTAAATATAATTATAGGAAGCAGTTTTCTTCTGTTGATCCAGTTGCAGAATTAAAATTAGGAAAGGAGAATAGTCATCACCTCCTGAATCACCTAGTTAATATCAAAATATGCATGCAGAGTCAATAGTGCCATTTTATAGTATAATTCAACTAAACTTCTATATATTGCTTTTGGAATTTTGAACTGTGGAAGTTACAGGGCGAGTTGATCCAAAAACATATTTCCATTTCGGTAAGCAGGTTTTAAAGACCATTGTTACAGTTTTCCCAGCCCCACAGTCCCTATGAATAAGAAGCACATTGTAATACTTTTGTGTAGAGTCTCTAAAGGTTGTGTTTATGGGAAGTGTTGTTATCAGCTTTAATACAAAGTAATATCAGATTGCAAGCACTGTCTGGGTTTTAAAGGAATCTAATCAAACCTGCACATAGTCATTGTGCTACCCTTTAAACATGAAGCAAAGCCTGCATTTGTAAAACAAATCTGGTTCTGCGCTTTTTTTTTTTTAAATCTATGTATATGTATATTTATAGTGCCAACAAACCCTAACCATGGCGTGTCGATTTGCCATTGAGAGCACCCCTAAGAATGCATGCATATCCTCATGGCCCCCAGGGAGAGAACCAGTCTGTCCCCCAGCATGTCTCTTTAACACGTGGATGGCCTCATCCAGGTGGTCTTCCATCTTGTTCTGCTATGGAAGTAAAATAAGGTAGATGTCAGCAGGGTATATATTGTCAATCATGCTTTACATTTTTGAACTTCAATCACAGAAAGAAGATTTTTTTTAGAATACATACCAGTGTGTGTAGTGTTCCCTCGTAATTGGGGGACAGGGCTCCTGGCACACTTGCTCTTGGCCACTGCCCTGTACCTGAAAAAAAAAATAAATTCGGACATAATATTAAATACTGGGAAAACAATTGAACTAATTTACCTGCAGGGTGTATGTATTATTGCCTTTTACCAAAAAAAGTATTTAGGGTCCCGTCTCAAATACTAAACTATTTAAACTACAATGGGTGCCAGTAAAGAATTAATTTTGCTTTTAGTGACTCCTAATACAGGTGTATATTCAGATTTAGTGTTTATGTTAAATACAAACTCATGAAAACATCTAAGAATCACAGACCTGTCATTCCCTGAGGTGACCCCACAGGTGTAGAAGGGCTAGAGGAAAAGTTTGTGCTGGAATGGTCTGGAGAATAAATCTGCAAAAGCAAAAAAAAAAAAAATTAAACAAAAGAATTAACAAAATTAACAAAGTTTTAGTGAATCAATTATATTTTCACACCTTTTTTTATTAAATATTGTTAATTGATATAAAAAAAATGATCTTACAGAAGCTAGAGCTTTTCCAAGTGCATCTCCTGAGCTGCCAGTGGTATTCCCTCTGTTTCCTACACAAAACAAAAAAGTTTATTATAATAAAATCATAAAAAGTACAGAATTGCAAAAACATATATGTTAACATTAGTAACTTAAAAAAAATAAAGCATTTTCACTTTACATAAAAGGGTAGACAACCCTTATACATAAAGGAAATTATATATATATATATATATATTTATTTTTTTTTTTAAAGGGTGCAGCACCTCCCCTTTCAGTCTTGATTGCAGCCCTCCGGGATACCTACGTAATGCATCCTGGGCGGCTCTGGGTGTTCTTTCTGCACATGACCTAATCTCGGACATGCTCAGAAGGGGCCTTTTTTTCTACTAGGGAAAGAGATGCTGATCTCATGCAAAAGGAGTAAGATCAGCTCCCTTTACCCCCCCCCCCTTTTTTTTAACAGGTCGACACGCACCTGCGCAGTATGAGATCGGGTGACATGACAAGAAGACAGAAGAGAAGACTGAAGATAGTGCCCGGCGCGAAGAGCAATTCCAGGACGACAGGACCAGATTGCGGGAAGGACTAGACTAGCGTTATCGAGGGATCAGCAGGATAATTTTTTTGTTTTCTATTTAGTTACACTTTAACAGGAACCAAAAAGACAGATAGCTGTACGTTTAAAAGTTAAATCTTGTTTAATTTTTCACAGACATAAGTTTTCAGTTGCACAACATTTGGCAACTCCTTTGTAATATTTGTTGTTTCATAACACCCCCCACAATGTACTTATTGCGTGACAAATCTGGATTGGAGGAAGGTTTAAGCACCTGGACCCATCTGGTACCCATTTAATAAGCCATAAGCACTAATGCCTTTTTCAGTAACTAGTTGGATTGTCCTTCTCCTCTTTAGCCCAAAAGGGGCTTTCAATTTTGAAGACCACAGGACAGTTTTACACCTCAACTTGATCAATCACAAATGAGCTTGGACTTGGGGAAGGTTACGGTGTTTCTATGTCATACTTGTATATGTTTTCTATTGGATATTAGAGTTTTAATTTCCATATATGGATGAAGTGACAAACTGTTTACAGAAAATGAATTTGGAAATTGCTCCTAAGCCCGTACAGTTTTTAACAGGTTATGTTCGTATAATGGGAAATTTGCAGATGATGGAAAAGTGTACTTGCCTCGCAAATGTTTTTATCTCAAAGCAACTCTATGGGTTTGGCTTTCGAGTCAATAAAACTCCACCATAGCTCTTGTTACTCATTGGCCCACATTAAAACAGATATTTATAGTTTTTGGTGGATGTTTAAATGGACTGTGGTGGATAAAAACAGGACAATAGTAAGCTGTACAATATGTTTTGTGGGAAATAAGAATCTAAGTTAATTATACCAATGTTTGTTAAGTATGTAATCCAAACTCCTGTGCTTTATTACTCTCATCCTTCCTATTTTGCTCTCCACAGCCAGAAGAGCAATGTCCATTTTAATTTACTATTCCAGAATAACACAATAAAAAAAAAAAAGAATGCAATTTAGAATAATCTACAAGGTTTCTATCAAATCAACAAAGCATCAGCATGCTGGTTTATACAGAATGGGGGTACCATGGATTGGACAACAGGCTAAACTGCATACCTATCATAGTATCTCCACTACTAATGGGAGGGGTGTGCGTAGAAACTCCATACTGTGCACCTGAAGAGAAACTAGATACAGCAGGGTTCACCTCATTGGAATGCACTGGAAATCCCTGGGAAGAGAAGAATGACAATTTTAACGCACACAAAGGCCATTTCTAAAACATCAAATTACCAAAGTTGTTTTTAGGCATTTTTCTTCAATTGTTTCTTTATCATTGGATGACGGACTGGATTGGATGATGGCAATTTTTGGGGTTGTACCTACAGTACGTTATATCCCTATACATGTAGAATATGACACAAATTACATTTACATAATTCTGGCTTTAACTACTGCAATTTTGCCAGTACTTACTATTCGTTCATGGGCATGCAGACCACTGAAACCTGAGGGCTGTGAAAGAGAAGCCTGAGAACTGCTGAGAATGGAGCCATAACTGCTTTGTCCAATACCACCTGAGGACCAGATATCCGAGGAATTATGAAGTCCATCTAAGAATAGGTAAAGATAAAGAAAGAATTTTCAATGTTTTTAAAAGTATATTTTATTGATGCATTTATGAACGACACCTTGTTATGCTAAAGGATATGGTAAAGCTAAAGGATTAGAATGGCAAGCAGGCAACTACCATTTCTAGAAGGTAATTTTAGCAATGGAAGCTTTTATATTTCTTAACACATTTCATGTTTTATTTTGTTTTTTTTTGTTTGCCACAGGGAGCAGTATGAGGATGAGGAAGGGAATGCAGAAGTGATGACCACAGAATTTAACCATCTATTATAATTTTTCAAGCAATACTAGAAAATAAAAATATTAGCCAATTAATGACTTGGCTCCAGAAAACATATTTACCAGCCATGTAGAATCCTCCAGGGTAAAGAGAATTGGGTGGTTTGGAGGCATAACTTCCACGTTCTCCACTATATTCTTCACCTGAGTTAGCAGGGTACACCTGTAAAAAAACCATGGTAAAAAAAAATTACAAAGAATTAGCTTAGTGCTTGTGAAAATATGGCTTTAAGGTATAACATTTTTTTATCCACTTTTTTCAAGTTTTTCAAGTGCATTTTTTTCTTTTAAAATACTTGCACATCACTAAGCATGCCCATCTATAGGTTCTCTATGTATTTACTCTTTTTACAGACCACCTGTTTAATGCAAACCATGGTGACTGGGTTTCAATCCCTGTATTGCATGGATGAAACAGTGGCCACAGTCAGATAAAACTGTGTCATGGATGCGAGACTAACAATGATAAAATAATGGATGTTGCAGAATATTAGATTGCAGGTGGGAAATTAATTAATAGGACTTTTAAGGCATCAAAATATACCATATACCACATCATTAAAATGCTAGCAAACTTTGTTACAAAAAACTTTGAGGGTGGCCCTGACGCTGTGTCCTACTCCCTTGGTCATTTTATCTGTGTACATGGGCACGATTTGAGGACAGGGCATATCCTGGTCGAATCATTATATGTATAGGAATTTTTGTATATATTTTGAAAGGCAATACATGGGGAGTGTATATATTGTTAATGTTTAAATGATGTTTGTAACTATAGATCTTGTCACTGTTATTTCCTGAAAGCAGACCAAGTATTACTAAAACATGTTGAACTGAACATATATAAGACCATGGAAATTACATATAATTGATTTGCAGCTGTAACTACTGGTTTTATTCATATGATTATCATTTTGTTATTGTGTTACATTGTAATGTGGTTTTAAGTTTTGTATAACATATTAAAGGTTGGTGGCAGTTTAATGATGTGGTGTGTATATATTGATGCCTTAAAAGTCCCATTAATTAAAATTTAGCTATATATGGACATATTTGGAATGTGGCATAATTTTTAAATAAGTGATAGGGAAAGAGCTCAATATTATATAAATACATTTTAATTCACATCTTTTTATAACAGGTTATCTTCTGATGACCAAAATCTGTGCATAGGGGGGAAAAAAGGGGATGTGTTCAGTACAGGGGGCTACACAGTGGCATGAGCCAGTTTTCAAAGGCTATGAACTGAGGGGATGTGTTTAGAATGCTTAATATAAATCAAAAGAGCAGCAGTAATGGGAGACTTTCATACTAGGGTTATCAGGCAGGGTATATAGTAGATTCAAATTCTTCTGAATCTCACAGTTTATTTATGGGGGAGGGAGGAGCACAAACTACCAGAGCCATCTGCTCTACTATGGCACTGTGCCAACACTAAGGGCAGGTGAATATGAAGAAAAGGCATCTAAAAAGCAAAATGAACCTTTGTCAAAAATAAGTAAACACACTGTATCCCAATACAGCGAGAGGTGACAAAGGAGGAGAAATCACCAGGGTAGAAGATAAGGACAGACAGCAGATTTAATTTTACACAGACAAAAGACAAACAGAATGGGCAGCGGAATCCAGTAAATGGGCTGAAATTCTAACATTAAGTACAAATAACAGTCAACAAGGACCAGCCAGAATGTAGACATGTCCCACCGCATTCATCAAAGTTTAAATATTGCACTAGATGTGGTCACAAAATCCTGCTTAGAGGTCTCTGCACCGAAATATTCTGTGTAAACCAGCAGATGGCTCAGGCACAGCCAGAAGTGAAAAAAAAAAAAAAACACTTCAAAAAAACAGGTTGAGAAAACAAAGCTGACCCCTGATTACTGTATTGAAGCAGAGTTTCTTATATGAAACAAATATGATAACTGATGTGTACATTAAAACAAAGAAATTGCAGGTAATGATGTCTGCAAAAAGAGAGAAATAAGATATCCCATACAGTGATGCATGTATAAAGCACTGAGGAATTCCACTCCCCCTCCCAAGAGATCTCCAGAGCTTTCCCAGACTAGAGGCTCAGATTTCACTGGAGCCAAATTAACCCTTTGTTCAAAAGGTACACTTGATTTACATGAACAAGCTTGTCATAGCAATAACAATAAAAACACTTGCTCATTTTGCTAGTAGTATAATGTTTTAAACATATCTTCCCTCTCAAGACATAAAAGCTATTTACTGGCACTATGGTAAAAATGGTTCGCAAACACACCAAAATATTTGTGTACCGAGCTTAATCTGCTGTTCAGATCTGTAGCAACCATCACAATCAAAACCACCACAGCTTCAAAGGCAGATTTCTATATTGTTCAATGCATTATTTTGATACACGAGTCAGTTTTTCACTAGTTCCAAGTTTAAAAAAAATATTCCTAGATTACAGCAGGAGCTGAAGTAGTTAACAGCTACTCAGGAAGCAGTAAATCAGACTAAATCTCCTCCGCCCTTTCTCAGCCCCCTGTAAGTGTTAGAAAAGGCTGGGGGCTTGCCTCCCCTCCAGGAGAATGAAGTAATTTCCTTTTCCCTGTCTGGCTGGAAAGTGGGGTGAGGGGTGTTTAAAGCATTAGGGGAGTGGTGAGTAGCAGCAAGCTTGACACATTAGTTTGTTTTTTTGTGTGCTTGAATATGCACAAAGCTTAGATTTATGGCAATTTCCACAACATCCCCCACATACACCAATATTAAAATTATTATACAGAATTTTTATAGCACCAACATAATATGCAGCGCTGTACATTAAACAGTTAAATAGGGGTTGCAAATGACAGAAATTCACACAGGAGGAGGAAAGGCACTGTTGTAGTACAGGTCAACCCCCATACCAGTCAATGAATTGAATGGAGGCCATCTAAAAACCAACACTAGTTGAATTAAAAAAAATCAATTTCAGATAAAATACAGAACTCCATTACTGTTTACAACACAGGTCATTCCATCTTTCACAATTACTTCCAGAATCAAATAACCAACATGTTCATAATGTGATTATGCAATATTAGCAAACAAGAACTTAAAACACTATTGACCTTCTACAGCCACATAAGTGGTTCTTTTAACCTGGCTAAACAAAATCAAATGAACAGCCATGAAACTATTATTTTTGTATTCCGTACCCATTACAGGAGTGTTGTGTAGAATTCATTAGTAAAATATTGGCTTTAGCCAAGACTACCTGTACAATCTATGAAAAAAAAGTGTTTTAAAAGAAAAAAACACACTTCAGAGTAACTGCTATTGTATTGTATGGCAGATGTATAAGTATCTAATTCAGGGCAGATGAATTTGCACATCATGTGACACCACATGGAGACATCATGCACATCACAGGAGAGACTTCACAGAGTACAAAGCAGTGATACCATATCTAATGCTGTCTAACAATTATATGTCAAAAGCAACTCTGAACTTTATAGTAAGTAATAAACTTCAGATGGAAACAATCTTCTAGCTTCAGTGTCTTAAATCTTGACTCTGCAGTATGCAAAACTAAAGTTCAGTGTCAGTAAAAAAATTGAAGCCAGAGGCAGCCAGGCTACTAGTGTTAAACCCGGCCAACACTGATTATCCACAACATTACAGTATTTACAACGTACAGTATTTTGCTTAATAGACAGGATTTGACAACACATATACCCAAAGACAAAGAATCATGCTCTAATATGAACTGTGTTCTGCTCTATAGACTTTTGCTTTGGTCAAATCGTATTTTTTATATATGAAACTTTTTTTACTGCAGAAGTTTAAAAGGTAAGTGGGGAGAAAACAACAAGTATGGATTCAAAACAAAACGTGTGTCCTTCACACTTAACTTGAAACCCTGAAATTAACCTAACCAAGCCTTAGCACTTAACAACCCTTATCCTGCTGCCTACTTGCTTCACTTCGCATTGGAATGATACAGTATAAAAAATCCACCACCAATACATTCTTCTAGGGACTTCCAATTCGTGAACATAGGTTGTCCAGGAGAAAGAAGCATTTATGTTAAAGAGGAAGGGGGCAGTTGAACATTCTGGGAGTTGTGAACTGTCTTTTGGGATATCTATTGGTGGAAGGTCTGTGGAAAGTAACCTTCTCAGTTGAACGTTTTAATTACTGTACAGGAAGGAATAAGAATATCAGTAGAACTAGCAGCTTGCAGGGTAAAAACAACCTCTTAGTTATGAAATCATCTTCTGAATTGACCAAATTCAGTTAGTTTGGGTGACAGATATTCCATTTTTTAACAACCTGCACCTGTTTGAATGCAAAAGGTGAGGACAAGGGATGAAAAAATATGTATTCTATCAAAGAACTACAGGTAACCAACTAGACTAACTCCAAATAATAAAAAAAATTGGTTACTTTCAGGGAACATGTGTTCCATTTTTTTTCTTTAAATGAAACATGAGGTCTAGGAAGTAATAATTAAAAATCACCCGCTATCTTACATAGGAAGTGGCCAAAATTTGAGTAAAAAGCACAGACAAAAAAAAAAAAAAAAAAAAAAGTTCAAACAATGAAATTTTGAGCCTGTGTAAGCAGGACATGACCTTTGAAAGAAAACCTAGAACTATCTTCAGGACCAAAAAGCTGTCAGAATATTAAAAGAAAAGGCTCATGAATAGAAATGGTCTGCAATTTAGGTATCCTGAGAGCCAAGATTACTGCTATAAATAAAAATATTTTGAGATTATCCAGAAGGGATGAGGAAACAGATATAGTAGTATGCTAGCAAAGTAGTTTGATTTATTTTCATAAATAGCCAGAGCAACAGTCTTATCTGATCTTTGTAATAATGCCACAATTTTCATTAATACCTGCTGAGGGTCTGCTTTACACCCATTAACTTTTAGCATAAAATTGGTTACAATTTTATGGCTAAAAAGATAAAAGGTTTTTAAAATGTTCTGCAGCATAAAAAAAGCTGTTTGTATATGTGGTGGCGAGAAAAAAAGACACAAAAAAGGCAAAGAGTTAGTTAACTAGTCCTCAAAATTGTTTGTAGACTCCTTGCCATTGATCTTTTCCAAAAAATCTACTTCCCAAGCAACGGTTTAAGCCAGGGTAAAAAGGTTTTTTGCTTCCTTGTCTGAGAGGTGCCAATCAAATGACTGTTTGTATAAAAATCAGAAGGAAAAGCACAGATCCACAGAACAAATAAAGCAGGGCCAGGTAGAGGTTTGTGTTGTAGGTCAGAAGTTATAACTTGCTGTCCTGCAGCCTCTCAGGAAAAAAAAATTTGTGCAAGTACCATTTAGATGTTGCAGTGCCTTAGAAAGTGGACAGGTATTCAGGGCTAAAAGATAAAAAAGGTACTAATCGGCTAAATTACCCTTCTATATATTCTCCATACCAAAGTAGGAAAAAATGATGATGGGCACACTGACTTTCACATGCAGAGCTCAGACAGGGGTGACATTATCCTTCTTCAGACTAGACCTAATATAGAGTGGACCAAATCTTGCTGCGATTTTCACAGCTGTGTTTGCTATATAGTCTCTTCTAAAAGTTTGGAATACTCTGCTTTTCCTGGGATCTTGGTTGATGAACTCCCCTCTTGCCCACCACCACAGAAGGGAGTTGTGAAAAATATATTTTCTTCCTCTTCAAGTCTTTCTTATTCTTCCCATTCTTTAGGCGTTGCACCAAGGGTTTGTGGGAACTAAAGTAGTCAAAGGACATTTCTTTTGAAATATGGGCATTTTGACGTGTTTTGCTACATGCAGCATCTCAGGGTTTGTTGCTTGCTCAACCACTTCCATAGACTTAATGGGAAGGTTTTCCAAATACCTACCAAGTGGATTTATGAGCTGTTGAATAGTATTTAGGCATTTTTACAAACTTTTTTTTCTTTACTCCCCAAGTTTCACTTTCACAACACTAGAAACCAAACATTTAGTGCTTTTTAACTGTTTAAAAAAAATGGAAAAAAATATATAAAACCTCCCTGTAACCACTCCACATGCCCGAGAGTTGAAATTCTGCTCCCAGTACCAACACTGCGACTTGACCATTTGTTTAGGACTTAAACCATTATATTGTTCCCTTGGAACAACAGACAGTAAGGGCTTTCCTTTTAAAATACCATGACGCAGCAAAGCCTTGCTTTAAAATCACAAAAGATTACAAGGACAGTTTCAACATTGCACACACAGTTTCAACATCTGACACAAAAAAGCATACATCTTACATGTAAAAGCTTCTCAAAATCTCAAACCAAAGTCTTAGTTGCAAGACAGCAGAAATTAATGGAAGACTCCATTAAGTTTATGGATGATTTTTGGAAGAAGCTCATCTAATGTGCAAATATAATAGGAATGTTTTAGATCATTAAAGAAAACAAAGCTTTGAACTTGTTCAGAGCTGGAATTTTTTTTCTGCTAAAAAACAGCCGATATATATTTAATAACAAGATGTGCAAAAACCCAGAAGATTTAGGGCCAGACAAATCCTATGAGCCTGTAGACTGCAGTACCAAAAGTGGGTTTTCTCCCTCGAGAATAGGCATTTAGGGTTTGATATAAGCACCATTAATATATAAATGGCACATTTAGTGAACATAATTATTCACTTTGCAAACGACGAGGCGCTATTTTTCCTAAAGCAAATTTCATGTGTATCAAATTTCACTTTTTAAAAAGTGCAGTAAGTTACACAATGTAAGTTTAACAAATATAACACTACCTTTTCAATACAAGGTAAAGTTTTTTTTTTCCCATATACACAAACTACTTACAGATGAAGGAAGCCCAGGGGGTATTTTGCGTACTTTTTTAGGTTGGGTATCTGCATGAAATAAAAAACAAAATAGTTAAGAACCCTGTTTTACATTGAAACAACTGGCAACAATACATTGGCAACTTTGGGAGCCATCACTAAAGACTTGACTTGGTAGAAGTAATAATTGAATACTTTAGTTGGAATAACATAAATCAGAACACTGCAGAAAACAATGGTATGTCTGATTAAGAATTGTAAGCTATTGTTGAATATATTTTATTTGAGGGTTATTGTAGGAAATGGTTGAATCAGCAGGGTATTTCTACTTTAAAGTGTACCTAAACTTAAAAACTAAAAAACCACAGGAGGTAGTATTAGTTGACAAAAGAGACACGCAGTGTCTACTTTCTCAAAAAAGAAAAACCCACAACTCCCTGGCGGCTTTTTGTTTAAGCTCAAAACTGTACGGCACATGTCATGCCAACTGCTAGGGACAATGTTACTTGCACGTGCAGGCGTTACATCACCCAATGACAAGAGAATTATCGTCTTCACGGAAGTCAGCTGTGAAGCTGGCGATGAGAATGGCACCTTCCATGCATGCAGCGATGACAGGTCCTGGATGACTGTCTGCACGGCTGCAGGGTGACTGCACAGGTTAAGTATGTACCATAATCAGTAAGTAAGCTCTACAAACTTGTTGATTATGGCAAGCTCACAGCCCACCAACAGTTATAAAGTTTCATTTGATCAGTTATAAAACCTTGCTTGCTCTGTGCGAGCTTAAAGTGCAAATATAACCTCTTCATAAGGAGTTATGAAGACTACACAATTATATTAACTTAAAACAGAATATTTAGATTCTTGCACAGGCTCAACTAAACTAAATAACCAAAACAATCAGATGTCAAATTCTCTTACCCAGATTACCATCTCCTGGGCGCCGCCGTGTATTGTTTGTGCAAGAGTAAAACTGTGAGCTTCCTTTTCCAGTGGTGGGCGAAAGGGCACTAGAATTATTTATCCCCAGATCCCCCTGCATAAATCCAGGCTGCAAAATAATTTAAAAAAAATTAGACGGCAAGGGGAGTCAAAAAAAAAAAAATA